>NW_012116155.1:2206751-2214343 GCF_000951035.1 Colobus angolensis palliatus | reverse complement strand
TCTCAATCTTTTGACCTCATGATCCACCTGCCTCGGCTTCCCAAAGTGCTGGGATTACAGGCATGAACCACCGCACCTGGCCACTTTTATCACTTTCTATTCATCTCCCTTTCTGTTTGCATATACTTACATAAGCATATGCTTATAAATGAGAGAGATACATACACACAATAGTCAATCTATTCAACAAAAGAGAGAGATACAAACACAATAATCAATCTATTTCTCTATTCAGTGGCAGTAGAAGAGAATATGTGTATCCCTCAAGAGCCATATAAAATTCCTGTGTTTTGCACCAATTTTATTTTCTTAGAACTAAGTATTATGACCAGAGGAATATAAAACATTGGTCTTAGGCCTGAACCTTTCATTGTGAAAAGAATGAACAATCAGGGTTTAATTTTAGTCAGCCAAGGTCCACCTGTGAAGTCAACGCAATCTAAACTCCATGAACATGTCACTGTGGAGAAACAGTGGGATGAATATTGTTCAGATATCTGTAGTGCCCACAGTAGATATTCAATGAAAGATGTGTCTGCCTATTTAAAGTTAACTTATTTACACCACTTCTCATTCCATAAAAAATTTGAACCATCTTGAAAGGGGCATTTTGAATTTTTTGTTGATCATTCTTTAGACATTAGTTTTAGACTAGCCATTGGTTATAGACTAAACTGTATAGATTTAATATGAATGCAGTGTTTAATCTTGCATCTTAATTCTGTAAGACTCAGATTGGATAGGAATAAACTAACTTGTTAGGAATGCCCCTATGGAGTTTGAGGGAGATGCAAGAATTTAACAGAGAATAAATATTAATACTATGAAAAGATGAATCAAAGAGAAAAGAGGCAGTTATGCCAGTAATTAACTAAACTATGAGGCACTTAAAGACATGCAGTGTGACTGTAATCCAGCTTCCAGTTAGACCTCAGGATTCTTACTCCAATTTCATTTTTAGAAAGTGAACTTTTTTATTTGTAAGTATTCTTGCTCATGGCTGCACAGTGATACTTAGCACAATGATGAACAGCGAGTAGACATTTCATAACTTTGTATTGAATGGTTGACTAATACAACTGCTTTGTAAATGTGTTGTGAATACGATTGTAACACATTTTTTGTTCAATACGACTGTTAAGTGAGGTGTCTTTTTGAAATTTAGTTGTCCAGATCCTTATAAGAGAGTCAAAGAGTATTATACTTTGGGGACATTAATCAAGAAAATCATTATAAAATATTAGTTAATACCTACTTACTCTTGTAAGAACCAGAATACCTCAATTTTACTCTGGTAAAATCTAACATTAGTATGGGAGTTTTCTTGAAAATCTTGTGGTATTAACAGTCTTAAATCTTACCAGAAATGAGTACTATTTTATTGAAGACACTCACATATGTTATATCCGTCTGTACCCTGGTAGTTTTTGATAATTCTTGGATTTATTTCTCATAGGAAATATGAAATAAAACTGTGTGGTTAAAGCTGTGCAAATTTTTCTGTAGTATAAATTTTATTTCTGTTTAATCAACCTTAATTTCATCAGTAAACACAATAGTTTTTACTTCTGAAGGGAACACTAGATTTTTGAAATTTATCATTCTCTCCTTATTCTTTATGATTTGTCAAAAATGTTGTTTATCCAAACAGGAGTTGGTTCTCCATGGGACAGAATTTTTATTTTTATTGATGTCTATCTATATAGAGTACTGACAGGACCATTGTTTCAGCAACATAAAGTTAAAATTCTTCAGGTATAATCAGTGATGAGAGGGATCTATCAATCAGTGGGCATAGCAGCTTGCATTTTATGATACTTTAAAATTTTAAAGTGCTTTTATTGATTTCATAACTTTGATGCTCATGCTGACTCCATAATGTACATGAAAATGTAAAATCTTTTAAAAAATATTTTTTTACTAAGTAGAAACCGTAACTCAAAAGGATTACATTCTTAGTGAAAGAACTGAACCATTAAGTGGCAGGGCCAGGATTTAAACATCAGGAGACAACATTGCTTAATGATTTAAAGCAATGGGTTTGGAGTCAAAACACCTGAATTTAACTTATGTCTCCATCAGTGGTTACATGTCCTTGGGTCAGATTGTATGACATCATCAAGCCTCCTGTGAAAATGAGTATAAAATAATCAACTTCATTGAATGGTATAAAACAAAATTAGATAAGTCCAGTAAAAATATATTTTTGTGTGCATGTTTGTGTATGTGTATGCATGTGCGTATATGCATACGTGCATACATGTATACATGCATACATATTTTGCATAGTTTAGTCAACAAATATTAATATTTGTTGATATTAATGATGATCTAGATTTTAATGATTCCTTCCATTCTATAGTCCTTTTAAGTACAATATGCATCTAATCGATAATCATCAGACAATTTGGATCTGCATTGTTCACATTTTGGGATGGATACTTTTTTTATTGTTGGGGGTTCTCCTGTGAGTTGTAGGAAGTTTAGCAGCATTTCTAGCTTCTACTTTCTAGATACTGGCAGCATCTGCCTTTCCTGTGGTAACAACCAAAACTAACCACAGATATTTTCAAATATTCCGTGCAGAGCAAAAATCCTCCAAACTGTGAATAATTTATTTAAATCATGTGGAATAAAAAATGACACACCTATTTTAACTTTACCCTGCAAAACTAGAAGTTTAGCAAAAGACAGCAGAAAAATAAAATAGCTTCATTGTGTACATTGTCACAGGGATGGTGGCGTTAGGTGCTTTCACATACGTTATTTCATGTGACCTGTTAAACAACTATATGAGCTGTTTTTATTATCTCCAGTTTATATTATAAAAAACTCATAGGGTAGGAGTAATAAGTATATTGCCTATAGAATAAGTATTCAGGCTTTTGGGATTAAGGTGACCTAACTTATATAGTTAGTAAGTGGTGAAATTAAAGACTGCATCTATAAATTACTAAAACTACCAATTTTTTATTAATCTAATATTTTATTACACGTCTGGAAGACAAACATTATTATATATTTAAGCAAAAACATAATGAAGAATTTGAAAAGACAGAGAAAGAAAATATGCAAGCATTTGAATGAATCCCTGGTATTCAGTGAGGTTTTATTGAGCTATTCAACAATTGAAAGTAGGAACCTCCGGTTTCAGTCCAAACTCCATCATAACCTTTTTGAGTTTGAATACATGATATAGTTTCATATGGTAGAATCTTGAAGTGCTAAGACATTTTCTAAAAACCAAGTAGTGATTTCAGTCCAAAGAGGTCAGCTTTTTCTCCCTATCCTGTTAACTTACAGAATACAGGGAATGTAGCCAATGAATTGTCTCCAGGCTTAACAGGTTTTTCCTATGTTGCCCCCGCTTCCTGATAGTGTCCAGCCTTTCATTCACTTCTCCCCATATTGATCACCTTTCTAATTCCCCTTTTATAATTTACCATCCAATCAAATGAATATCATTCCAGAGGCCTACTGGCAGATGGCTGAGGTCTACAGTCTGTGACTGGCCTTGTCTAGTCAAGTCTCTGGGGTGTTAAACAGGGTTCTGAGGATACTTCCCTCTATCATCTGCTGTGATTTTGCTAAGAATTGAAAGCATTTTTGTCATCATCAAGGCTTAGATAAGACTGTAGAGCATCATGATTTAGTTGTTTGTTCCAGGAACCCTTTGTCTGGGAAAGATAAATCTATAAACAAATAAATAACTTAATTGTTGGCTCTAGGAAGTTCCTACTTATCAATTAATCAGAGTCACTAGTCTACACTAGTCTATTCAACTAATGGCTGGTGCACATAGGAGACCAAAACCCCCCTCCCATCTTTTCTAGCTCATCTGTATTTTCAACCCTTTTTCTTGGGCTCTTATCTAGCTGTGGTTCCTATTAATATGGGTCAAGGCAAATTAAAGGTAGTACTATCTGAAAATGTATGGAAAACATTGTAGAGTACTAAGATTTCTCATGTAAAGTAATAAATGGCCCACAATTAATATGTGCCATCAATGTTCCATACACAGTACATATTTAATCCTGACAAGGATCCAAAAAAGTATCTGAGTTGGAGTAAGCTACCAAATATCAGTGCTAGAAATGGTGATACTTGGATTCAAGTCTATCTAAACCGTAGCCCATTTCTTCCAATCGCACAACACTTGTGTTGATCAGGGAAATAATGTCAGATAGAGGAGTACAAAGTGAAATTAGAAAGCACGCCTTTGTTGCCTGCAGATAACATTAAGACATTTACTCTAATTGTACCACAAATACTCCAGCAAATTTCCTAATTAATCTCTCTAAGATACGTAGAAAGAGATGCAAAACTCCCACCTTGTCAGATTGCTTCCTAATGGAGCATGATAAACAACAAGGCTGAACATATGGGTTACAGAGGAACAGCTGAATGGACTGAACACAATGTGGGATTGGGTTTGAATTCTGGATTCATCACTCAATTTCAGCAACTTATTTAATCTTGAAGAAGTTGTCTTTTCATCTATAAAACTGGGATATTGAGGGCAATCTCACATCATTGTTCTGAGGACTAATTGAGATAATACACTGTAAGAGTGTTGTACAGTAATGCCGGGAATATGACAACCTCTTCCTTCTAAGTATTTAGAAATACTCACTGAACTTCACATAATTTTTCATCCCAAATCATTCAGTTGAATATAGAAACTCTGCTATTTAGACATGTTTTTATCACCATTTATTAAAATTTGCTTAGTATGTGTGCTTTATTAAGAGTTATTCTGTGCTAAAACATGTCATATCTCAAGTTGATATTTAAAGGGTAGACAGCCTGTTGTTTAACATAGCATAACAAAATGCAGTAGAATTCTTTCTGCCAGCAATGAGTAAGACTAACCCCAAGTTTCAGAAAGAAACAAGTGCATTTTTCTCCATATGCTAAATAATAAATTTCTTATAGAATAGAAATGTTAATAATACTTTTAAGTAACTTAGAAAGGGATTGTAATTTTATTTCTGATAATATGGTCATTTCAAAAACAAGTTATCTGGCCCAGATAGTTTATTTCTGCAACTCTGACGTTATTTTCTGTGTGTTCATTTGCCTTTTATCAATTTTTGAGGTCATTCTAGTTAAACAAAGTGCAGCAACATATTAGTTCCTAAACTATTTAGGCTTTCTGACCCAAAGAAATGGGTTGAATCGGGGCAGCTATAATCTTTAGTGCACAATTTGACTTGGTAATACCTTTCTTGTAAATGCTACAAGTACTTATAAGTCACCAGCTTGAAAGGAAACATTTTAGCTTTGTGTATGTCAAAAGCCTAGACTGTTAAATTTGTTCCACATGGCTGAATTCATATTGTAAAACAGAATCACTGTGCTGGTAATTCCATCTAGAATAAAATTGCAGCTTTCAGGGGACTTGGTTAACATCACATGTGAATGTCGAGCATGCCTTCTTGTTTTTTCCTAAGTTAAAATCCTGGACCCTGTAAAATTTGCTCAACATTCAGTAGCACAGGTAGAACAAGCCTATAACAAGTTTGTGCCAGAGGCCTTGTCCTTGAGACCCCATACAAATTAAGGAGGAGCACGGACACACTCTAATACAGAGATTTGCCATCTTGCTTGGTAACATGAGGTGGGGTGGCATAGTAAATTAGCAATTGGGTCTTCTGGCCTCAGATCCCGGCTTTACCACTTACTGACTGTTGGCCATGGATAAGACTCTCATTACATCTTAAGTTCAACTTCTTCATCTACAAATAACAAACATTTGACTCCTTGATTTCTTAAGCTTATTTCAAACCAAAGCATTCAGTCATTGTAAATTGTCAAAATGTATCCAATGAATTTTTTTTAAACGTTTATTTTAAGTTCAGGGGATACAAGTACAGGTTTGTTACATAGGTAAACTTGTGTCATGGGGGTTTGTTGTACAGATTATTTCATCACCCAGGTGTTAAGCCTAGTACTCATTAGTTGTTTTTCCTGATCCTCTCCCTCCTCTCACCCTCTACCCTCCAAAAGGCCCCATTGTGTGTTGTTTTTCTCTATATGTCCATGTGTTCTCATCTTTTAGCTCCCACTAAGTGAAAACCTGTGGTATTTGGTTTTCTGTTCTTGTGCTAGTTTGCTAAGGATAATGGCCTCCAGCTCCACCTATGTCCCTGCAAAGGACATGATTTCATTTTAGCATATGTTTGTCATGTAAAGCATTAGTGCAGCAGGCTGTTGTGTTTTTTTTTGTGAGCAGAGAAGTGTTGTGTACCACAGCCATGGCTTCCACCAAATATAGTGCAGTGTGAAAGGGCTTGCCTTCTGTGGACATGGCAATCATTATTGTGAAGCGTTAAAGAAGTCCTCTGCTTCCTTTGTCTCCATGCCCGACAGGATGGCTGTGATCCCAGGATCATATTCCTGTGTGATTTGGCTTTCAATCACCTAAAACTCAGCAATGGAAGCTGTCGTTTACACCATTCGAGTGTTTCTTTTAGAGTCAGTGACTTTCGAGAATGTCTCAGATCGATGGTTCAAATGGTTTATGAGGCCACTAGCACACTAACATTACACCTTAAACGTGAATTTTGTTCATACTTTAGACATAGCATAAAATGAGAAAAAAAGTTTTAACTTTCATGAAAGTGGTTTACTGAGTATTGAAGAAAGAAAAAATAAATAAAGGAGTGTAAATACATATGTATGCCTATCCAGTCCCTACTCATATGTATAAATAGGAGTTTATGTAGGGGGCGAGCGGTGTTCAAATGTCTGCTCAACTCTGTATGAAAAAAACCCTTGGATAAAATAAATGAGGAGAGAAATATAGATTAAATAATTAGGAATATCAGGTGGTCAATATCATTCACTAGAGTGACTTTACTACAGGAGGTGATGAAAATAGCATTCCAGGGAAGACTCTAAAAGCTGCTCAACTGATTTTAATATTAGAAAATCAAAGAATACAATTCACATGCCTGTTCCCAGGGTTCTTACTGGCTTCACTGCATAACAGGTTCTGAACTTCCAGAAACCAAAGGAAAAACTGTCTGGAGAGCAAAAAAAAAAAAAACTTCTCTGAGGATTTCAATAATTCATGGCTTTGCTAGCATGATAGTATCACTAGGATTACTTTTCTTATGACGCGTTTGTGTATTTTATACTCTAGAATCAGACTAAGTCAGTTACAAAACAAGTATGTCATTTTAAAAAGTTGTATTAAATAATGCGACTTTTTCAGCCTCCTCTGGAGTCAAGGCTAAAATTGAATTTGAACTTTATGAAAATAAAATATTTTATATGTTGCATAAGATAATTCTACTGGTTATGTATTTAAATTATTGATATAAAAGTTTAGACACGTTTTTCTCTAAAAAAAACATTAAATAAGGAACACTTGAAACCATTTTATACATTGCATATACGTGATATAGCCCCACTGATATGGTTTCGGACTGTGGTATCACCCAAATGTCATCCCAAATTGTAATCCCCAGGTGTGGAGGGAGGTAATTGGTGTGAGCTGAATCGGTCATGGGGACAGTTTCCCCCATGTTGTCCTCATGATGGTGAGGGAGTTCTCCTGAGAGCTGATGGTTTTATTTTTTTTTTTT
>NW_012116155.1:2198254-2200611 GCF_000951035.1 Colobus angolensis palliatus | reverse complement strand
AGCTGTTCCTATTCGGCCATCTTGCCGATATGTCGCTGATGGTTTTAAATGTGGCACTTCCTGCTCTTTCTCACACACTCTCTCCTGCCACCAGGTAAGATGTGCCTTGTTTCCCCTTCACCTTCTGCCATTACTGTAAGTTTCCTGAGGCCTCCCTAGCCATGCAGAACTGTGAGTCAATTAACCCTCTTTTCTTTATAAATTACCCAGTCTTGGGCATTTCTTTATAGCAGTGTGAGAATGGACTGATGTACTCACTAAATCAAAATATGATCCTTTGCTGCCTTTTACTTTAAATGTTAAATAAATGCAGAAAAACAGATTATCTCATTAAAGAGAAACTTGATGCATTCATTTGCTTAATGTTTGCAGTGAATTACTAATTTTGATCTATACCAAAAAGGCACCACCAACTTCATTCTTCCTTTTGGATTATAAAAGAGATTTTGATTTGAAAAATATCTGAAAACATCTGTTTCACTGGATTTCAAAGCCTATTTCTTTAAGACCTAGAATTAGATAGCTGTGCTTCAGCTTTGATCCAGAATCTGGGGGAACCTCATGTTTGCTTCCTGTGCCTCCTTTTCAGTTAGAAAGCTTTCATTTTCTTGAATATACATAGGGGTTGTAAGGCAAATTTCATGAAAAAAAGTGTTTTGAGTGTTTTATAAATACAGCTCCTCAATTTACAATTGCTCGACTTACAATTTTTCAACTTTGCAATGGTGTGAAAGCAATATGAACTCAGCAGACATTATGCTTTAAATTTTGAATATTGATATTTTCCTGGGGTAGTAACACTCTTTCATGATGCTGAGCAGTATAAGAGAACCACAGCTCCCAGTCAGTCACGGTATCACAAGGGTAAACAACTGATACGCTACAGTGTACTATGTTGCTAGATGATTTAGCCCAACCGCAGGCTAATGTATGTGTTCTGAGCACCTTTAAGGTAGGCTAGGCTTAGCTATATTTAGTAGGTAGATGCACTAAATGCATTTTTGACTTATGCTATTTTCAACTTCCTATGGATTTATTGGGTTGTAACCCGACCTTAAGTTGATGTATACAAATGTGCATATGTACAAAATTTGGAAAGAGACTCATATACTAGCATGCTTATTTAACAGATTAAGTGACTAATGCATGGAGAAGTTAAGTGAAATGCCCAAAGAGGAAAACAATTAACTAGTGACAAAATGAGAAGGATAATTTAGTTCTCCTGATTACCAACTCAGTACCTTAAGCCTATCTTTCAGATGGTAAAGTGCTTCAACATGGAAGTAGGGCAGTCATTAATGCAACAGAAATTTTTGCATAAAATCAACTCACTGACAGCATACATAAGCCTCAGGTAATAGAAATAATGTAAAACAGGTCCTTTGGAAATTTAACCATTTGACTGTGATCTGTACGTTGGAAATAAATAGATCCAGATGCCAGAGACTGTTTTGGTCCTCTTCAGCTCTGAATATGATAAAAATGTTACTTTTTCCTCCAGAGAGAGAAAATGATACTATTTATTATTAATGCATATTCCTAAATGCAAATGGGTGGAACAAAGAGACAGCCAACTGGAAAACATAAAATACCCATAGTTGCTACAGGAGAAAGAAAACTTCAAACATATGTGAAAAGAAAAGGAATATTTTCATAGGTTAGTGAGCAGGCTTTTTGCAAAGCAAGTGATAGAGACAGTTATTTTTCACCTTAATATTGTGTATGCTCCTTAAATTTCCCATCCTTCCTCGTAATTAGGTTGTGGTTACGTAGGGGTATGAGAATAGTTCTGGCTAGTGGCCTTTGGAAGCAACAGTGACAGTGATGTGGGCCACTTCCCACTAGAAATAACAACAAATGTTGGTTTTTCATACTCTTCATTCCTTCTATTGCAATGAGAGTGGAAGGGACATATTGTGAGTAAAGCCCTAATCTTTAAATCTAGATACCTGAGACAGTGTATGGAAGGGAACTGCAGAAGACTTTGCATAGGAAAAACAACATCATTGGTGTTAAGCTACTGAGGTGTTTTATAATTTTAATTTTAATTTCTTTCTTTCTTTTTGTTTATTTATTTTTTCAGCAGACTTTAGCTTAGACCAAATCTCTGGAGTGAAATTTTTAATAAGAGGCAATTAGAAAGATTATTTAATGCTAATTTGTACAGATTTATAAACAGAGTTTGTAGTATTAAATGAGATAATATAAAATATATTTAACGACATAACAATGCTCCAAATATTTATATTTCTTTTCATTTAGTCATTTTTTTAAAATCATGAATTAATTTAGCACAGCCACCAGGGCCACAAGAAGCAGCACATAACTATATAATTCAAGAAGTATTATATACCAGA
>NW_012116155.1:2188374-2194044 GCF_000951035.1 Colobus angolensis palliatus | reverse complement strand
CGCCTGGCTAATTTTTGTATTTTTAGTAGAGATGGTGTTTCACTATGTTGGCCAGGTTGATCTCGAACTCCTGACCTCATGAACTGCCCACCTGGATCTCCCACTGTGCTGGGATTACAGGCGTGAGCCACCATGCTCAGCCAATCCTTCCCCTTAAAAATGACTGGAGTGGCCAGGTGTGTTGGGTCACGCCTGTAATCACAGCACTTTGGGAGGCCGAAGTGAGCGGATCACGAGGTCAGGAGTTTGAGACCATCCTGGCCAACATGGTGAAACCCTTGTCTCTACTAAGAATACAAAAAAATTAGCTGAGTGTGGCGGCAGGCTCCTGTAATCTCAGCTACTCAGGAGGCTGAGGCAAAGAGAATAGCTTGAACCTGGGAGGCAGATGTTGCAGTGAGCCAAGATCTCGTCATTGCGCTCCAGCCTGGACGACAGTGTGAGACTGCGTCTCAAAAGAAAAAAAAAAAAATGACTGGAGCTACGGCTAAATAAAACATCTGGGGTTTTCAATAATACTCTCATCTCTTCAAAATGAATAATCACGTGACACACACAGAGACAGTAATTGAAAAAGACTTCAGCAGTAATTAAATTGAGTTAAAACAACTGTTTCTGAAAATGCCATTTCCTTCCACTCCCAGTAGCCTGTCTTCTGATTTCACTGACTAACAAAACCAAAATTACTCATAATTCTAATAGTCACTGTGTGGCTGATGAAGTATGTTCCCCTTTTGGTACTGGCATATGGATACACAGATAGCTTGGTGAAATAAAATAAGAAAAACTGGAAATAGATTCATGGACATACAGAAATTTAGCATCTGATGAAAGTGGCATTGAAATCACTGGAGAAAGATGAAATATTATAGCACATTGTGAGACAACTGGATCACGATTGGAAAAAAGATAGTACTGTATTCATACCTCACATAATATAGTATGTAAAAAATAAACTGTATGTGAATCAGAAATCTACATGTAAAAATTAAATTACATAGCACTCAATAATAATTGGCGTTTTAATCTCAGTGTGAGGAAAGGCATTTTCATTGGAGTCAAAAATTCTGATTCATTAGAAGAAATTATTTTTAAATTGAACTACATTAAAACTATATTAAATAAAGTTAAAAAATTAATACTGTAAGAAAATACTTTCAATATATCACAAAAGTGGATAATATAGTAATATTTTATGTATTATTGTTTTAGTCCATTCTCATGCTGCTATAAGAAATACCTGAGACTGGGTAATTTATAGTAGCTCCCAAGCCTCAGTGATCACACTCAGTTTTTTTTTTTTTTTTTTTTTTAGACAGAGTCTCGCTATGTTGCCCAGGCTAGAGTGCAATGGCACAATCTTGGCTCACTGCTACCTCTGCCTCCCAGGTTCAAGCGATTCCCCTGCCTCAACTTCCTGAATAGCTGGGACTACAGATACCTACCACCATATCCAGCTAATTTTTCTATTTTTAGGAGAGGTGGGGTTTCACCATGTTGACCAGGCTGGTCTCAAACTCCTGACCTCTTGATCTGCCCACCTTGGCCTCCCAAAGTGCTGGGATTACAGGCGGGACACCGCACCTGGCCTCATTTTTCTCAAAAACAACACATACCAGGGCTTCATTTAAGATTTTTCTGAGCATCTCTGGAATGTGGCCAGATATTTGAATTATTAAAAAACCCAAAGAAGCAGATGGAATCAAAGCAAATCGATTCCTCCATAAGATCTTGAATTGAGATTCACTGATAAGTGGTGTTAGTCTATCCCCATGAAAATTTTTGGTGGCTATTTATCAAAGCGTGCTTTGCTTCTGAGAAGAGTTAACATCATAATGGGGAACTTTCTACTGCATTTCCAGGAACAAAGCCAACCTCAGTCAACCAAATAAAAGTGAATCTTTTATCTAAGCAAAATAGCTTTCTCTATAAATTTCTGCAATTGTGTAGATTCCTCTTTTTTTTTTTTTCTTTATTGTAGCTCTCCTTTGCTCTTTGTAAATCAAAGAATTGTATGAGAGGGCTTATGTATGCACATCAAAGCTTCTATTCTTGCAAAGAACATATAATCTAGGAAGTCCTTTGAAAAGATAAAGCCTTTATTTTATTCTTCTAAGAGAAAGAGAAGAGAGTGAGAGAGGGTGAGAGAGAGAGAAAGATAATTGATTAGAAAATAAATCGATTATACCCAGCCTGGCAACAAACTTCTGAAGATGTGTATTGTTTTTTAGCTGAGAGATTTCATTGGCCACGTCTCTGTTTGGCATTTCTTCATTCTTCAAAATATGGTCCCTGGACAATCTTTAGTAGAGCCATTTGAGTGGCTGGTTAAGCAAGAGATTACTGCTCCTTACCAAGACCTAGGAAATCAGAGTCTTTGGGGGCAAAATCATTGAGTCTGTATTTTAACAAGCTCTTTAAGTGATGATTGTATACAATAAACATCAACACTAAAATTGAGAAATGTTGCTTAATTCTTCATACATTATTTCTAAATATCTGCTACTGGAACTTTCTGTTTATCTCAACAACAGTAATAGTTACAGTTACCATTTCATTGATGCTCACATTGAGCTAAGGGTTTTATATTTACTCGTCAACTTAATCTTCCAAATATTGATTTCAGGGAGGTATTTAATGCACACTTTTGGGATGAGAAAATCAGATTGTGTAATTAACTTGCTACTTGGTAAACTAGCAAATAGCAGAATTAGTATTCCCATCGAACTGTGTTAGACTATGAAGCCCAATATCTTTACTGCTATTATAAAACTTTTCCATCTAAGAAAACTGGTAAAAATTTGTGTAGATAGAAAATTATTAATGGATGTACAGAATGATAAATAATGCACAAACTATATGGTGGAATAATGAGTACCATGGAGATGAATAGAGAATGCAAGAGCTATGGAACTGGATAAGGTGGATATGGAAAATTCTTTCCTTGAGGGAAATATTTCATAAAGGGAAAGGCATTTCTAAACTCGACCTTGGAGATTAAGTGGTGAACACTTTATTTTAAAATGGACAGGTGCAAATCTACAGAGTAGATTTCATATGGATGGAATAGTATAAATGAAACAATAGGAATAGGAAAGCATGAAGATAGTGAAAGGAAGTGCATATTACATTATGTAAATTACATAGTAGAAGACAAGAGTGAAACACAGAACTAGACATTTAGGCTAAGGGAAGATAATATTTGGCTTTAAATGCTAGTTTAATTAATTTGAACATTGTTAATGAGGCAAATAAATGTTTTCAACAATTTCAACTATCATCAGCCCCTCTTTCTTTGCTTTTGTTCAGGCTATTTTCCTTGCACAAAACATCCTTTCTTTGATCATTTGTCCAGAAAACTATACATCCGTTGAAACTCACTTCAAATGTTGTATCTTCTCTGTTATTTTCCTTGAAAGCTCTCTATTTTGCATCCCACCTAAAAGCTTATTAAATCTTGCTTCTGTCCTCTTAGAATGATATTCATACACTGATTTTAGCAGAGTAACTAAAAATTTGGACCCTGGATTCAGATACTGTCTGGGTAGGAAACTCAGCTTCATTATTACTTGCTTTCTGAATAACCTCAGATACATGATTCAAACTCTCTGCGCCTCAATTGCCTTGTCTGTAAAATGGAGATTTTATTAGCACTGCATGATATAATTATAGGAATTACCTAAAATAAGCTTTAAAATTATTATATTAGATTTTATTAATGTAACAAATGCTCTGCCAATACCATCTATTAATTGTTACTATGATGACACTTTTTATTCTGTACTAAAGTTGTTAGTCTATATCGTTCTTACTAAACAGTAATTTCTTTAAAGGCAGAAATATGTCAGACTATACATGGGAAAAGCTCCCAGTGAATTAATTTGTACAAAGTTGGTATAAAGTGTTTGTTGCTAGGTGTTAGGAGTATGAGAGTAAGAAAGTAAGAATTTTATGATGTAACTTAAGACCCCAGACAAAATCAGGGGCAGTATTTGGGGAATTAAATGTTTTTAGGTTCTATGCCTCTTGAACTACTTTTCTGTCTAAATGCAGAGTTGTCAAATCTCATATGTCAGAAATGTCCATTACTAGGATTGTATTAGTCCATTTTCATGCTGCTGATAAAGATATACCCAAGACTGCGAAGAAAAGGAGGCTTAATGGACTTACAGTTCCATGTGGCTGGGGCAGTTTCACAATCGTGGTGGAAGGCAAGGAGGAGCAAGCCTTGTCTTGCATGTATGCGACAGACAAAGAGAGAGAGAGCTTGTGCAGGGAAACTCCCATTTTTAAAACCATCAGATCTCATGAGTACTTATTCACTATCATGAGAACAGCACGGGAAAGACCTGCCCCCATGATTCAGTTACCTCCCACCGGGTTTCTCCTGAGACAGGTGGGAACTGTGGGAGTTAGTTACAATTCAAGAAGAGATTTGAGTGGGGACACAGCCAAACCATATCAAGGATGAAGCAGAAATTTTAACACAGGCTGTCATAAGCAAGGAATTTTGTTTATACATATTGTAGAAATTTAAAAATATTAAGAGAGTCTGAGGAATATCATACAGAATATTTAAGTGTAATAAGATATACTTTTCCATACATGGCAGTAGTTTAAGTGTGGGCGAATGCCTGGGTCAAGGGAGTTATTAAGTCACTATCCCATATTAAATTTAGGTGAAATTTAACTCACACTATTTATCCAGGTAGTCAAAAAAATAGATATATATATTTTATGAAATGGGAAGTAAAGCGCAGAACAGTATATTTAAAGTGCATTTTAGCAAATCTCAATTTTGATATTTTATGTATTTTAAAAAATCAATGGAAATATTTCACAGATAATATCACAAAACTGAGGAACATGAGGATGAAGTGCATTGCTGGTGCCATGTATAATTTCTACTTAATACAGTTTTCGGCTTTCACGTACTCAGCATCTTTGAAATAGTCCATATTTACTTAATGTTTTCTTTTTGTATAATAGGACTTACCAAATGCATCTCTGAAAACAGCTATACCATCAGGGGAAACACTGATATAGTTAAAGATGCAACTAGTACTTTCATTGCAATTTTATGCACAACTTCTGGTTATATAGGGATTGTATGTTCTTTATATCATATGCACAAGTGCCATCACAAGAATGAAAACTATAGTCACTAAATAATAATAAAAACCCTATTGTCTTACATTGACTATGTACTATCAGAAATATTTAAGAGGAATGAACTCACTTAGTCCTTCCAATGACATTATAAGGTGAATACTATTCTTATTTTGATTTTGTAGATGAAAAATTATGTGACACGGAGGAGTTGAGTCATTTGCCCCAACAAGTGGCTGAGTTAGAATTTAAATCCTAGCAACTGAGATCCACATCTTATAATCTTAACAAGGACATGAAACTTACTATATTATCCTATACTGTAATATGCACTATAGCACTCTCTTCTCTACTCAGACATAAATACATTTTCCTTCTCCTCAAATTGTCAATTCCCATGTAGTCTGTCAATTAAAACTCAAGTAGAGTAAAAATGTTAAATTATAGAGAAAAATAAATTGCCTGCAATATTTTAGTCATCAGAAATTTAGGATCTTCTTCATTATTTATTCCTCATTGAACAAATATTTATTGAGCACTTACTATGTGCCAGTTACTCAG
>NW_012116155.1:2186234-2188324 GCF_000951035.1 Colobus angolensis palliatus | reverse complement strand
CAGAACAGTATATTTAAAGTGCATTTTAGCAAATCTCAATTTTGATATTTTATGTATTTTAAAAAATCAATGGAAATATTTCACAGATAATATCACAAAACTGAGGAACATGAGGATGAAGTGCATTGCTGGTGCCATGTATAATTTCTACTTAATACAGTTTTCGGCTTTCACGTACTCAGCATCTTTGAAATAGTCCATATTTACTTAATGTTTTCTTTTTGTGTAATAGGACTTACCAAATGCATCTCTGAAAACAGCTATACCATCAGGGGAAACACTGGTATAGTTAAAGATGCAACTAGTACTTTCATTGCAATTTTATGCACAACTTCTGGTTATATAGGGATTGTATGTTCTTTATATCATATGCACAAGTGCCATCACAAGAATGAAAACTATAGTCACTAAATAATAATAAAAACCCTATTGTCTTACATTGACTATGTACTATCAGAAATATTTAAGAGGAATGAACTCACTTAGTCCTTCCAATGACATTATAAGGTGAATACTATTCTTATTTTGATTTTGTAGATGAAAAATTATGTGACACGGAGGAGTTGAGTCATTTGCCCCAACAAGTGGCTGAGTTAGAATTTAAATCCTAGCAACTGAGATCCACATCTTATAATCTTAACAAGGACATGAAACTTACTATATTATCCTATACTGTAATATGCACTATAGCACTCTCTTCTCTACTCAGACATAAATACATTTTCCTTCTCCTCAAATTGTCAATTCCCATGTAATCTGTCAATTAAAACTCAAGTAGAGTAAAAATGTTAAATTATAGAGAAAAATAAATTGCCTGTAATATTTTAGTCATCAGAAATTTAGGATCTTCTTCATTATTTATTCCTCATTGAACAAATATTTATTGAGCACTTACTATGTGCCAGTTACTCAGCTGAGACTGGGGTTATAGCAGAGACCAAGACAGACAGAAGCTGGGCATGCTAAGGCAGGAGGACAAGGTGTTAATAAGGAAGCAAAATAAACAATTTCCCTTCAGTTCTATGGGTGATATAAGGGAATGTGACCAAGAGTAAAGGCTACTACAGTAGCATGAAAGGAAAAACCTCTTTGTTGAGATGATGTTTGTGTTAAGACCTGTGTTGTTGGAAGGGGCCCCTCTGCTTGATCTGGGGAAAGAGACTTCCTGGCGGAGGGACCAGCAAGTAGAGAGTTGTGAAGGTAGGGGACTACTTGGCATTTACAATAAATAGCAGAGAACTTTGAACCATAGTTATGCCCATTTTCAAAACATGACTGTAAGTGAAGATGAAAATTAGGCGGGCTTCTTTCTCCAATGCTATAAAGCAGAACTCTGATTAGCATAAATGGGAGGTCAACAGCTTGCTGTCCCACGTGAATATGGAGGTTCTTTATTTTAGTGATAATGTATTTGGAGGATTATTTTTCTGCCTAAAGAAGCAATGCATTATTATGTAAATATTTTAATAGTGTGTCTGCATTTATAAATATGTAATATAATTTTTATTAGGTAAATAATTTCAAATTCAGAAACATGAACCTCAAACTGTAAACACCATATATAGTTAATCCAAATTATAATTAATGTAAATATTAAATTATATTAATTTATACTTAGAGTACATAATTCATAATTTAAAATATTAATATTAATATTTAAAATGACCATACATTAGCACAGTTCCATAAAATGCAAAAAGAAATTATCTCTAGCTAGCAAAACTTTTGATTTACATTTTCCCAATTTTGAATAATGATTTGAAACAGCTTAACTATACAAAATAGAGTGGAATTAAGTATGTTCTGAAACCCATATGTAATGAATTATTAGGCAACAAGTAAGATGTTGTTTGCAAAAATTTTGACAAGTTCTCCCAACCCACTTTCTTCTGCTCTACATTTTATTTTATACACATTGATCACCTTCTAATACACTATATCTTTTATATATGTTATGTTTATTATTAATTTTCTCCTATTTTAGAATATAATCTACTCAAGGGCAGAAATCATTGCCTAATTTGTTCAATTATGTAGAGCCCAGAACATTTTCTATCAGTAGGTATTTACTCCATACAGAATGAACAGAT
>NW_012116155.1:2162198-2184035 GCF_000951035.1 Colobus angolensis palliatus | reverse complement strand
AAAGTGGAGGCCAAAAAAGCAAGCAAAACACTTTTAAGAGATTGCTTGAACTATAGTATAGTATATTGATGAGAATATCAATTGGTATAATCTTTTTTGAGAGAAATTTGGCAATAGACAACAAAACTATGTATACATTAATATTTTCATTTTGATCCAACAACTTCTGTTCTAGAAATTTATCTCTAACTATAGTAAAGTATATATGTATAAGTTTATTTATTAAATTATTTTTATAGATACAAAATATTGAGAGCAACTTGAATGTTCATATCTAGAAAGCTGGTTTAATAAACTGCGATGCACCTTTAAAATGGGATAATGTGGACCTGTTAAAACAGAATGAGAGTTCTACCAGGCAGTATATTGGGATGTAGAAAATAATCTAGAGTTTGCTATCTATATTAAACTCAGGAAGGAAAATAAGGACATACACATGTTTTTGCTCATTTGTGCAGAAAGTAACAGAAGAAGTATTAATTACATAATATTGAGACTGGCTACTTTCAAGAGATGTGTGAGATCAGGGTGAAAACTATAAAATGGAGGGAGAGGATTGATACTTCTCTGAGTATATACTTTGATTATATAACTGACTTTTAGAATTATGGTAGTGTTTCACATTTGTAAACAAACAAATGATTACATAGAATCAATAGGAGTGGTAGTTGTGGGGGGACAGGAAATGGTCTAAAATAGAAACAATAGAGCCTACGGAATTTCATATGAATAATGTAACCACGATGGTGGTGAAAAATAAGCATTGTGGGGAAAAGAGAGATCAGACTGTTACTGTGTCTATATAGAAAGAAGTAGACATAAGAGACTCCATTTTGTTCTGTATTTGAGATGCTATTAATCTGTACCCTACCCCAGCCTTGTCCTTGCAAGGAAACATGTGCTGTGGTGACTCAAGGTTTAAAGGATTTTGGGCTGTGCAGGGTGTGCTTTGTTAAACAAGTGCCTGAAGGCAGCTTGCTTGTTAAAAGTCATCACCCTTCTCTTAATCTCAAGTACCCAGGGACACATACACTGCCAAAGGTCGCGGGGACCTCTGCCTAGGAAAGCTAGGTATTGTCCAAGGTTTCTCCCCATGTCTGAAATAATGGCCTCATAGGAAGGGAAAGACCTGATCGTCCCCCAGCCTGACACTCGTGAAGGATCTGTGCTGAGGAGGACTAGTATAAGAGGAAAGAAGGCCTCTTAGCAGTTGAGATAGAGAAACTCATCTGTCTCCTGCCCGTCCCTGGGCAATGGAACATCTCGGTGTAAAACCCCATTGTATGTTCTATTTACTAAGATGGGAGAAAACCGCCTTAGGGTGAAAGGTGGGACGTGCTAGTGGCAATGCTGCTGTTTATGCACTAAAAAGGTTTATAGAGATGTTTGCATATGCATATCAAGGCACAGCACTTTTCCTTAAACTTATTCATGTCACAGAGATCTTTATTCATATGTCTTACTGCTGACCTTCTCCCTACCACAATGATCCTATTATCCTGCCACTTCCCTTTTTCGAAGATGGTAAAGATAATGATCAATAAATACTGAGGGAAGTCAGACTGGTGCCGGTGCGGGTCCTCTGCATGCTGAGCGCCGGTCCCCTGGGCCCACTTTTTCTTTCTCTATACTTGGTGTCTGTGTCTCATTTCTTTTCTCAAGTCCCTCTTTCCACCTAACGAGAAACGCCCACGGGTGTGGAGGGGCAGGCCACGCCTTCAAAGCAGAACAAAATGAACACATATAATTAATGTTAGAAATTGTTGAACCTTTAGATTCACTAATACCCATAAAGATTTTCAAAGATAGATTTTCTTATTTTTTTCACTGTAATATGTGTTAACAGATTTATTAAATAAGTAAACATGTAACAACATATAAATACATTATGGATAATGAGAGTGAAATTTCTCAATATTAGAACATTAGGTGAGATTTAATCCTGTGATATTTGATTGAAACTGGAAGTATCAGTTTTGGAGAGAGAGAAACACACACACATACACACACATTTAATAATGGAATTGTATCAATATTAACTTGCTGATTTTGATTATTGTACTGTGGTTATACAGAATAATATCTTTTTAAAAAGCATATGCAATCTTTTATATGGGAATATAATTGTTAGTTTATTCCTTAACTTGACTGAGCCATGGGATATACAGATACCTGGTTAAACATTATTACTGGATTTGTCTGTGAGAGCATTTCCAGAAAAGATTAGAATTTGAATTGGTGGACTGAGTAAAGTAGATGGACCTCTGCCAATATGGATGGCATCTAGGAATCCATTGCTGGCCCCAGTAGAACAAAATCTAATAGGAAGGTTTAATTTCTCTCTCGCTCTCCCCCCTTCTCTCTCTCTTCCTCTTTCTCTTCTTCTTTCTCTTCCTCTTCCTCTTCCTCTTCCTCTCTCTCTCTCTCTCTTTTCTCTCTCTCTGTCTAACTAACTGCTTGAGCTGAGACATTAGTCTTCTCTTGTGCTTGCATTGGTACTTAACACTGTTGGCACTTCTGCCACTGCTGGCTCTCAGACCTTAGGATTTGGACTGGAATTTATACTCCCAGCTTTTTTGTTTCTCCAGCTCACAGAAAGCAGACTGTGGGACTTAGACTCCATAAGCATGTAAGCCAATTCCTTATAATAAATCTCACTCGATGTATATCCTATTGGCCCTGATTCTCTGAAGAACCCAGATTAATATAAGGAACAAATGGGCATAATGTGTGCAATTTACCTCAATATCTTCTAAGACATAGGGGAAACTCAAAGGATATGGTAAGTATAGATCATATGTCATGAATCACCTGTGAGTCATGTTGGCTATTGACAATATAAGTTGAATACACGTGTACTCACTATCTTAGTCTGTACCTTCCCTTGTGCATTAATTCTGGCTGTGTACGTAAACTAGTTTTTAAAATGATGTAAATCGAGCATCTTAATTTGGTCTCAAAGATTTTCTTTTCCATTAGCTCTTGGATAGTGGCCTTGCTAGTGTATTTGGAGGCTGTCACCATATCAAAGTAATTGTCAAAGTGGCAATTTGTGCCTAAATGTTCAGATTGAGTGAAAAATATAAAATAACACATATGACATAGCTAAGTATTTAATAAAGGCAATATGGATACCACATATGACACTAAATCTTTGCAATAGTTTAAGAATATGAAAAAAAGAACATGCAATAATAACAATAATATATCCCAAAGTAGGAGGTAGGTATTCATCTTTGAAGGAAAATACAATGGTTACTAAACTATTAATATACTTTTTATTGCTCAGAACTTGTACCTGTAAAGAATGAAATCAACATTATACTATTTTGTTTTGTTTTTTATTTTAAGTTCTGGGATACATGTGCAGAACATGTAGGTTTGTTACATAGGTATACAGGTGCAATGGTGGTTTGCTGCACCTATCAACCTGTCATCTAGGTTTTAAGTCCTGCATACATTAGATATTTGTCCTAATGCTCTCCTTCCCCTTGCCCCCTGCCCAAGACAGGCCCTTGCATGTGATGTTCCTCTCCCTGTGTCCATGTGTTCTCATTGTTCAACTCCCGCTTATGAGGGAGAACATGTGGTGTTTGGTTTTTTGTTCTTGTGTTAGTTTGCTGAGAATTAGGGATTCCAACTTCATCCATGTCCCTGCAAAGGATGTGAACTCATTCTTTTTTTATGGCTGCATAGTATTCCTTGGTGTATATGTGCCACATTTTCTTTATCCGGGCTATTATTGATGGGCATTTGGGTTGGTTCCAAGTCTTTGCTATCATAAATAGTGCTTCAATAAGCATATGTGTACATGTGTCTTTATAGCAGCATGATTTATAATCTTTTGGGTATATACCCAGTAATGGTACTACTGGGTCAAATGGTATTTCTGGTTCTAGATCCTTGAGGAATCGCCACGTTGTTTTCCACAATGGTTGAACTAATTTACACTCTCATCAACAGTGTAAAAGCATTGCTATTTCTCCACATCCTCTCCAGCATCTGTTGTTTCCTGACTTTTTAATGATCACCATTCTAACTGGTGTGAGATGGTATCTCATTGTGGTTTTGATTTGCATTTCTCTAATGACCAGTGATGATGAGCTTTTTTTCATATGTTTGTTGGCTACATAAATGTCTTATTCTGAGACCTGTCTGTTCATATCCTTTGCCCACTTTTTGATGGGGCTGTTTTTTTCTTGTAACTTTATTTAAGTTCCTTGTAGATTCGGGATATTAGACCTTTGTCAGATGGGTAGTTTGCAAAAATTTTCTCCCAATCTGTAGGTTGTCTGCTCACTCTGATGATAGTTTCTTTTGCTGTGCAGAAGCTCTTTAGTTTAATTAGATCCCATTTGTCAATTTTGACTTCTGTTGTCATTGCTTTTGGTGTTATAGACGTGAAGTCCTTGCCCATGCCTATGTCCTGAATGGTATTACCTGGGTTTTCTTCTAGGGTTTTTATGGTTTTAGGTCTAACATTTAAGTCTTTAATCCATCTTGAATTAATTTTTGTATAAGGTGTAAGGAAAGTGTAACTTATGTTTGTTGATGCCAGGAATGGACTGAGAAAGTGGAAAATATTATTAGATTTTAGTGCTATACCACTTGTTATTCAGCAGCTTGTTCTTATAGTAAAAGGAGCACAGACAGGACCCTGGCACCATGTGCCAGTCCAATTTTAAAACTTTCACTGGGGATAAATTGTGATGTATGCTGGTAGAACAGATTGTACTATCTCATGTGTTTGTTTCAGGAATTTGAAAATTATGTGGGTCATAGAAACCATAAAAACAGAGTAATACATTTGACATTTTAACAGCTTCCACCAAAATAAAACACGAGCTTTATTTAAATAATAATCATGCCCTCTCGGCTAAGTCAAGATGCAAACCACCAAGTTTCAAGCTTATAATCAGGTACAAACACCTGGAGATGCAGTAGGTTAGCATACGCTGTCTCTGACTTACTGAAATGACAACTTGTATACTAAACAGGGAAGCTCTTACCTGTATTGAAGCTAGGTAAATAATTAGATTTTAATAGGCAGGCTTAAGTTTTTAAACTTTATGCCATTTTTTTTCTTTTACTTTGGGCTGACGTTCCAATCACACTGACCACAACATTGCTTGTATAAAAGGTTTAAAAAATTTGAATTATGTTAAAAGTGTTTATTATTATATATACTAAAAGTGAAATATTTTCAACTCATTGATCACACACAACTGGAAAGCGATGTCTGAATCGCTATGCTGAAAAGAAGTATAAGGCTTTGGAGAAAGCACTCGACATGATTGAAGAGAAATGTCTGCCAGAAATACACAGGCAACAGAAGTGGAATCATGCAGATAAAAACTCTGTCACTCTCGATTATGTAGCTCAGAGTGAATAAATGAAAGTTGAGAACTTCTTACAAGACACAAGAAGAAGAGATTTCCCAATATCACTGTAGAGATGAATCACTGATTACTTCATCTTTGTTTTCTAAATATGAATTTAGTTTCACAACATTTACTAATACCTTGATCATTTCCTGAGAAAGAACAGAAAATATACACGCATGCATACTCAACCATGACCAAGAGATGGTGGTATTACATAGACAATCAAGCCATTACTTTCACATTATAAAGCAGTTGCTCAAAGGAAGAGGCTTCTAAATTGAGGCAGATGTCTGATGCAAATCATCAGAGTTATAAAATGAAGTATGGCAAATGTATGAGATAGCAGTATAAATTTTCAATAATGTAAATTTTTCATGTTTTTAACAACTTTATTCACAGTAGCCCAAAGTAGAAGCAACCCAATTAATCATGGGTGAAAGGATAAACAAAATTTGGTAGATATGTACATTGGAGTATCATTTGGTCTTAAAATGAAAATTTCGACACATGTAACAACATGGTTGAATCCCAAAGACATTATGCTAAGTGAAAACAGCCAGTCACAAAAGGACAAATAATACATGATTGCAAGAGTTTCTTTTACAAGAATCAGAGTTTCTTAGCACAGCCACATTCATAGAGACAGAAAGTACAATGGTGGTTATCAGGGTTTGAAAGAAGGGGAAATGAGGATATTGTCTAATGAGTACTGAGTTTCAGTTTGGGAAAATAAAAAAAAACTCTGGAAATGAATGATGGTGATGGTTGTACAACAATGTGCATGTATACTTAAACTGTACACTGAACTGTACACTTAAAAATGGTTAAACTGGAAAATGTCGTGTTTTTTCAAACAATAAAAGTTTAAAAACAAAAAGTTAGAAATAATGAATAAATGAGTTCTCAAAAAATTGCAACTCAAATTATTAGACAAAATCAATGTCTAATAATTGAAAAACAGGAGTTATTAAATAAATTAACATCACCCACTCAATGAAATATTTATGTAGTCACCGATGATAGCAACAAGTAAAATGCCTACGATGCAGTATTAAGTGTGGGAGAAGGGAAGATAAAATTGTCGTATACTATGATTTCAAGTACAAATAAGTCAGGCTCCAGGAATAAACTAAAAGGAAATATAAAAATGCTTTAAAAATTGACACTAGATTTGTTAGACTGGTAAAATCATTTGTTTTTTCTTCATATATTTCCTGATTGCTTTGGAAAGTCGACGAAATAATCTTTAACAGAAAATATGTTTATAATCAAAACTGAAAAAAAGAACTAGGGAAAAATTTTTAAATAATGTAATTGTTTATGATTTTTTTTTTCAGAATTTAGTGTAGGTCTCTATAAATCAATATTTAATAATCACATATTTATAGCACAGAATTTAACTAAAACAAAATATGCCACACCATCCATCTTGCCTTCTGTTGAAATGGAATTTGCCATTCTTGCCTATATGACTTAAAGAAATCTGGTCAATACATTTTTAGTGTCCAAAAAGGAAAGAGTTGTAGGGAAATACTTTTGTATCATTTTTTAAAAGACTGAATATGGATATAAGGAATACAAGAGGCTTGTGGGGGTTGTACTTACTAGAATGAACCCCCCAAAACTGCTCTCGGGGTACTTGAGTTAACAGGTAAGCACATCAGTTAGATCTGTCATTCCTTTGTTTAAAATCATTCAGTGGCTTCTACTAATATATGAATACTAATGTATAAGTAAAGATGGTTTCTAAGAATATTTCTACCATCTGTTGTGTGAACTCACTTGGAACTATAACACAAAAGTACACATAGAGAGATTGTGATTGTAAAATGAACATTTTCTATGTTGCTTCACTGTAGAAGTTTGTGCTTAGAGAAGAAAAATGTTTGAAAAGTACTAGGCCAAAAAGAAGTCTGAGAAATTAGCTCAAATCTTATAGATAATAAATAAGAAACAAAAGAGATTTTTCCAAATTTGACAGTAATCCTAAAAATTACATGATATTACCACAAATGATTGTGTCACTGAAAACAACTACTTTAATGACAAGAAGAAACTCCAACCAAGCACAATAGAAAAAATAATAAATTATCTTTCTATTCTTGCTATATAAAAAGTCATTGCAAAGTTGATGTCATGTGAAGAGGCTAGAAAAGAGCATGAAGCTAAAAGTCATAGGGAAAAATTCTTGAAAGAGGGTGTCAGGCAGCTAATTAACAAAAATATGTTATTTTTCTGCAGTTTGTGTTTTTGTGCAAATTGTCAGCTTTCTAAAAAAGTAATTGTATTAATTTACTTGTCTCACTCTAAATAAATGTTCCCTTTTATACTTAATATTGCATTTATAATCTTGTATTATTATTTCTTGAAAAGGGATTCACAAATCATGTAAGCTTCAAGCCCCACAAATCCTCAAGCATTCCTTGTTCTCAAGCTAGGAATAATTTCTTATTTAAATATTCTAAGACTCTTGTGCCCTCTATTTTTTCTACCACTTACTGGTTCCTAACTAAATACATATTATTTTAGTTCAGTGCCTACAATACACAAAAGATTATGCAGATTTAAGAGGGCTCTCTAAGGAGAGAATCTTTTCTTGACATGACCTCAGCAGTGAGCATTTAATAAATGAATATTTAAAAATTGTTACTATACAGAGTACATGCCATTTTATATTTATAATAGTAATGCAATAAAGAAGCAAAAAGGCTTTACCCTCCATGCAAGAGAAGACGGACGTTAGCGCAGGAGGACAGATCTGCAGATGACCTTGGCTAACTAAACGCTTCTGCCTCTTGTTTGCACTTTGATTGCCCTGATACCAGTCAAATGGATCAAGGCCCAGCATTCATTGCTGAAGCCCAAGCACAGAGGTCCCCCACGTTTGGCATTGGCTGGAGCTTCCACTTGCCTTACCATCTACAGGCAACAATTATAGTAGATAATTTTAATGAACAGTTGAAGAAAGCCTTGACAAAATGATGCTTGGTGGAGGCATTTCAACCATAGATTCTGAATGTCAGGGACCCTCTGGATCATACACACTTCATTCCAACGTAGTAAAAATGTGGTCCTGGGTCACAGGATGGAGCAGCATGCACACAGGGCATAGGGGTACTACTGGAGGAGCCCCTGAGGGGGCATGTATAGGTAGGTGGTGCCCAGAGAAGCACAAAAAGGAGTGGTGAGCAGTGAACGGAAGGCAAATAGGGAAACTACAGCATCGTAGACCATTTTCATGTCCTTGAGAAAACTACCAATCTTTATTCCCAGTTACAGCTGCCTACATGCTCCCTGAGACGGTAGAAGATGTGGACTTCCTGGCAGACAGACACACTGGAAAACTGTAAACATGTAGGATTAACCCAATGGGGTGCTGTGGCCTATTGTACAGGGCCCATTGGCCCTATGTATCCAGTCACTGACCTGAGAAACTGTGGGTGAACTTGGTGTGTGCCCCAGTGCCTCCAGAGAACGTCCTTGCTTACCTGAGAGGAGTAATGGTGGTTCTGCTCATGGAACCCTCTGACCATGCTGGAAGGAGGGTGTGAGTCAGGAGGACCTCGAGAGGGCAGCCGGGGGAAGTAGTAGCAGAAGACCAGGAATAGAGAGATTGGGTCGTTACACCAACTTAGCCAAAACCTTATCCAATGGTGATATAGTTTAGATGCGTGTCTCCTCCAAATCTCATGTTGAAATGTGACCTCCAATGTTGGAGTTAAGCCTAGTGAGAGCTGTTTGGATCATGTGAGAAAATTCCTCATGAATGATTTGGTGCTGTCCTTGCAATAATGAGTGAGTTCTCACTCTACTAGTTCACTTGAGATCTGGTCATTTAAAGTAGTGTGGCACCTCTCCATTCTGTCTCTTGCTCCTTCTCTAGCCTTGAACATTCCTGCTCCTGCTTGACTTGGTGCCATGAGTAAAAACTACCTGTGGTATCACCAGAAGCCAGGCAGATACCAGTGCCATACTTTGTGTACAGCTTACAGAAATGTGAGCCAATTAAACCGCTTTTCTTCATAAATTTCCCAGTCTCAGGTATTTTTTTAATACATAAAAATGCTAGAATGGACTAGCACAGAAAATTGGTAATGAGTGAGGCATTGCTATAAGGATATCCAGAAATGTGGAAGCGGCTTTGAAACTGAGAAACAGGTAGAATTTGGAAGAATTTGGAGGGCTCAGAAGAAGACAAGAAGATGTGGTAAAGTTTAGAGCTTCCTATAGACTTGTTAAGTGGTTGTGACCAAAATGCTGATAGAAATATGGACACTGAAGGCCAGGCTTATGAGGTCTCAGATCAAAATGAGTAGTTTATTTGGGAACTGGAGTAAAGATCACCCATGTTATGCCTTAGCAAAGAGCTTGGCTGAATTCTGTCCATGTTCATGTCCTTAAGTTCAGACTTAATAATGATGACTCAGGGTATCTGGCAGAAGAAATTTTTAAGCAGTAAAGCATTCAAGATGTTGCCTGACTGCTTCTAAGAACCTATGATTTAAAAAAAAAAAAGTCTTCAGAAGAGTCCAAGCAGGCTGCAGAGCAACCGCTTGCTAGAAAGATTTTCATGTTTAAAAGGGAGCTGACTGCTTATATCAAAGAAAATGAGAAAGGCCCCAAGGAATTTCAGAGATCTTCCAGACAGCTCTTCCCACCACAGGTCCAGAAGCCTAGAAGGAAAGAATGGTTTCAGGGGCCAGGCCCAGGGCCCCACTGCCCTACACTACCCTGAGAGGCTTATCCCCACATCCAGGATGTTCCAGCTCTAGCCTCAGTTCAAGGGGGTCCAGATACAGCTTACACCACAGCTCCGGAGGGTGCAAGCCATAAGCCTTGGTAGCTTCTATGTGTCATTAAGCCTGTAGGTGTGCAGAATGCAAGACTGAAAGAAGCATGGCAGCTTTCACCTAATTTTCAGATAATATATGGAAAGCCTGGACACTCCGGCAGAAACCTGCTGCAGGGGTGGAGTCACCACAGAGATACTCTACTAAGGCAGTGAGGAGAGGAAAAATGTGGGGTTGGGACCTCCACACAGAGTGCCCAGTGGGGCACTGCCTAGCAGAGCTGTGGGAAGGGAGCTGCCACTCTCCAGACCTGAGAATGGTAGATCCACCGGCAACTTGCATCCCCAGTGTGGAAAAGCCGCAGGTACTCAACTCTAATCTGTGAGAGTATCCATGGGGGTTGCACCCTGAAAAGCCACAGGGATGGAGCTTTCCAAGGCCTTGGGTGCCCACCTGCTGCACCAGTGTGCACTGGATGCGGTACTTGGAGTCCAGGGAAATTATTTTGGAGTTTTAAGATTTAACGACTGCCCTTCTGTGTTTCAGACTTGTGTGGGGCCTATAGCCCCTTTCTTCTGGTCAACTTCTTCATTTTGGAATGGTAAGACTTATCTTGGAAGTAAATAACTTGTTTTGATTTTACAGTCTCATGGGTGGAAATAATGAGTCTCAGATGAGACTTAGGACTTTAGACTTGATGCTGGAACAAGTTAAGACTTTTTGGGGACTATTGGGAAGGGATGATTGTATTTTGCAATGTGAGAAGGACATAAAATTTGGGGGTTCAGGGGCAGCATGATACGGTTTAGATGTGTGTTCCCTCCAAATCTCATGTTGAAATGTGACCTCTGGTATTGGAGGTGGGCCTTGTGGGAGGTATTTAGGTCATGGAGGTGGATATCTTGGTGCTGTCCTTTCAAGAATTAGTGAATCAATGAGTTCTTAACTTTCTTAGTTCATGTGAGATCTGATTGTTTAAAGTGTGTGGCATCTCCCCCTTTCCTGTCTTGCACCCACTCTCACTATGTCATGTACCTGCTCCTGCGTCACCTTCTTACATGATTGAAAGCTTCCTGAGGCTTCACCAAAAGCTGAGTAGATACCAATGCCATCCTTCTTGTACAACCTGCAGAATCATGAGTGAATTAAGCCTTTTATCTTTATAAATTATCCAGTGTTAGCTATTTCTTTATAGCAATGAATAAACAGACTAACACACATAGATAAGGAGCCTGTGAGAGTCCCTTAATCTGCTCTTTCTACAGAGATGTGGAAGATGCAGAGGTGTGGAAGCATGAAGCCTGTGTTAGACAGTCCCATCCTGTGGCCACTGTGAGTAACCTGATGATCTGTTGGATTTACAACCCTGGATCTCATTCTGTCACAGGCTGTCATGACCCTTTCCTGCCAATGGTAAATTATACCAGCCTTCCTTATGCCACAGTGTACACAAGCGGAACCCAAGCCCTGAATTACTGAGTGAAGATCTGGCCTTTGCCCCATAAAAGACAGCCAGAAGTGCCCTGTTTTAACTTTCTTGGCCTGTGATAGCAAAACATCACAGTTACACATCACAAAATCTTAGTGGGTTGGTCCTTTGTCACACCACATTCCTTTGATTACCTAAAAGGAAAGGTGTTCATATGGCAATGAGCATAACAAGACCTGTACTGTTGCTAACCCTCTGTGTAGAGGATTGTTGTATGGAGGAAATTTAGATCACACAACCCTCATAAATGAAACTGGCTAAAATATGCCAGTGGATCTATACTTTTGAATGAGCCACTGAGCATAAGCAGAAGAAGTGGTGCTGTATGCACCCAAGGCCACATCTTTATCTGTAGGCAGTCTGGGGTGACCTAAATATGAAATGCACAATGTCATGCCTGGAAAGCTTATGGATAGTGGGGTCCTGCCCAGTGGGTGTACCTGGGGTGTCCTACATACCATCCCTGGGAATGGGATGCTCCATTAGGCCAGAAGCCTTAAGCTGTGTACAAGGCTTACTAGGGACCTGTCAGAAGGTGTAACTGACATTGAGTGTTACATCATTTTTGAGATGTTTGATCCATAAATAGGAGTCAATGCTCATGAGGAAATTATAAGAAACCTGTCCCTGACCATGGCAGATATTGTTTCGTCCAAGGCCAATGCCTTCACAGTCCGACCATGGCAGATATTGTTTCGTCCAATGCCAATGCCTTCACAGTCCGACCATGGCAGATATTGTTTCGTCCAATGCCAATGCCTTCACAGTCCACCAGATGTTCCTCAATTCCAGTGGGAAGGTGGTTTTAGACAACAGATTGCTCTAAACTTTCTTTTAGCCTAACTGGGAGAAGTGAGAATGATTGCCAACATCTCCTGCTGCACCTAGATAAACATCTTAGGTATTGCAGAGGTACAAGTAGAGTAGATCTAGAAGCAGGCCCATTGGCTGGAGACAGTAAGACCATCTGAATGATCCTTCTTCAATCTATTAGCAACTTTTCATGTGGATCACTGGGATCCTGGTCCAGCTTCCTGCTCCAGGCATGCCTGATTATCCTGCCTATAGTAATGGTCTTCATGGGCCTAGTGCTATGTCTTTTAGCCATGACTTAAGGGTGTTGCACCAAGGTCAAACATTTTAAGGCACTGCATTGATTTGATGAGACCAGTCTTTACCTCCAGATTCAGAGAAGTCACTGTTCATATATTGAATAGCTCAGCTAAGTGGAGGTACCTGGCTCAGGAAGTGAACTGTAGGAGGACAGAACCATAGATTACCTTAGCTGACCTTCCTCTTCTCCCTATTGCTGTAATTCTTTGGCAGAAGGGATTGAGAATGCAACATCCTGAGGTAAGAAGGAAAATATCTGGAACAACCCAGGCTATGTGCTTATTTGTCCTAGAACAAGAAATTCTGTAATACTTGAATTCAGCATGCCAAGTGGTGTAAAATCCACTCAGGGTGTAAAATCCAAAATGGAGTGCTTTCTGTGTCCCTCAGCTGCAGTGCGGCACATGCATTTAAGATTCCCTCCACCCTAGGCAGCTTTTCTTAGCCTTGATGGACCAGCTTTTTACGTATCCTAGGCTTCTGTTTATTCTTTCTCTCTATCTGTAAGTAATAAATTTGCTTTGCCTGACTTCCTGTGCAAGGGTTCTGTCTCACCAGACTCATGAGAATGTACTCTGAGCTTCTGTTAGACTTATGAACCTTTGTGGTTATCATTCTATACTTCCTCTTGAATTTTGGGTAACTGGTTATGTGCCTTTGATGAGGTGCTATCTTTTGTATGTCTCACTTTCCCCAGTCACAAAAACTGGTATGATATTCAACATTATATTGTCTTGAAGTAAAGGTTAATGAAAAAACTGGGAGATCCTAAGGGAAAGAGCTTTGTTTACTTTACCATAATGAAAACAAGATATGACTTCCTTTTGCACTGCTAGTTATTAAAGATTTCTTCTTCAATTAAACAAACACCAAGTACAAAACAGAATAGTTCAGTAGGCTCAGATAACACAAAAACATTAGTATAACTCTTTGAAGTTCTTCCCAAGTTTCTAACTCATATTTACTTTAAAGTTTTCTATCTCACCATATCCTTTTCTCATGGGTTTAAACATCTCTTGGAAAATAATTTTTAAAATATCTAGCACAGCAGTTCTCAGCCCGGGGCAATTTTGTCCGCTACAAGATATTTGGCAATACCTAGAGACATTTTTTTTTTCTTTTTTTGTCACAGCTCATGGTGGATGTGGGGAAAGCTACTAGCATCTAAGGCATGGGTTCCAGGGATGTTATTAATATCTTACAATGCGCAGGACAGCCCCCTGCAACAGAGAGTTATCTCACCAAAAATGCCAACAGTGCCAAAGTTAAGAAACCCTAACCTAGCAGGTGGTAAGCATTCAAGAATTAAAATTTCTCAGCAGAGCTTAGGAGATGACTATTTGGCCTGTGGCAATTTAATATGACAACTTAGAATCAAGTTTTCAAATGGTGACTGAAACTGTCATTTTGCAGCACACTCTCTCTCTCTTCCTTTAAATTTTGTGTTCACACAAAAACACATATGTGCCATGTTATGGGCTATAGACTTTTATATTTTTTTCCCTTAAGAAAAAAACAAAAAACAAACAAAAAAACCTTAATAGCCTGGAGCTCTACTTGCTTCTATTTCTTTTAAAAGATCTGCACATCATCTACTTGTATAAAATTCCTGATTAAATATTGTCCTTTCCTATTAGTACATATTTATAGAGCTTATATTAGTACAGCTCTTTGGCAAATGCTAATTTGCAGTAAGATGAACATTGGTATGAGGCAGTCACTTGGGACATAAAGGGCCAGGGAGTATAACTGAATACAGATAAGATGTAGGGAAGAAGTAAAGAAGCAGAGAAGAACCCTGGGAGGGTAAGTGTTACAAATGAAATTAAAAGGTTATTGGTCCAACAAGAGTGGGAACTAGCATAAGAAAATACAGAAAAGAAAAATTCAAGATATTTAGAACAAAAAAAGTAGAGAAATAAACCAGTCAAGCATTCTAGATGACTCCAGGAAAAGGACATCTTATTATTAATACTACTACGCACAGCTACCATGTCGTTTCTCTGGTCATTCTTTGTTCCAGGGTCAGAACTCAGAACTGGGTGCAACAGGGAGCCTTGATCTAATCTGTTCTGCATATAGTGAAGCCAGGACCACTCTAACTTCATAAACTATATTTCCATTAAATACACTAAATATTGTGCACCAAAAGAATGCTACCTCACTTACTGAAAATGAATAAATAAATAAATTTTAGAATTATTATGATTTTCCTGCTGGGAGTTCCTTATAATGTTGGAGACTTGAGTGATTCAGCCATGGCTGTGACCACATTCTGTGGCCCACCATTCAATGTCAATCATTCTTACAATATACACAAAGCAGATGCCATTTCTCACTTAACATTTTACTTCATGTGTTAACACAGGCATCTCTTCACCAACTCTAATAATTCACAAAGGAAAGTATAAAAAACATAACGCAATGCAACAACACAACACAACAACAACAACCTGTTTTTGACTAAAAACTAAAAATGTTTAAATTTTAAAAGAAGCACAGTAACAAATATCTAGAGATAATTTGAGTTTAAATCTGCATTTATAGGCTGGGCGCGGTGGCTCACACCTGTAATCTCAGCACTTTGGGAGGCTGAGGCGGGTGGACCACGAGATCAGGAGATGGAGACCATCCTTGCTAACATGGTGAAACCCCGCCTCTACTAAAAATACAAAAAATTAGCCGGACGTGGTGGCAGGCGCCTGTAGTCCCAGCTACTTGGGAGGCTGATGCAGGAGAATGGAGTGAACCCGGGAGGTGGAACTTGCAGTGAGCCGAGATCGCAACACTGCACTCCAGCCTGAGAGACAGTGAGACTCCAACTCAAAAAAAAAAAAAAAAAAGAAATCTGCATTTATATCTCAAATACTTTTAGAACATGTACTATTTGCCAAATTTTATCTGAAGCACATAACAAATATTAACTAATTTGGCTTTACATCACCCCTGTATATATGCATTATTATTTTCCTCATGTAGATAGAGAAAATGAGACATGAAAAGTGATGTAAAACATATCTACGATCAGAATATCTGAGTCCAGAGTTTATGATCTCTATGACTCTCGAATCATTATTTGTGGTATACCTAACTCCCAGCTAAAGCACATTACATGGCAAAGGCCATTTTTACCTCAACCAGTTGCCAAGACACACAGATATTCAGACTCCTTGAAGGTCAAGCTGAGAGAGATAAAACAATAGGGGGGATAGAGTCTCATAGATGGTGGCACGGGGGGATGATTTTTAAAAATTTCCTGTCTTGCATCCAATCCCTGCTGGAAAGTTTTTATTACCTGTTTGTAACCTAGATACAGACCTTATCTTTGTTACAAAAATTAATTCAAAATAGATCATAGACCTAAATATAAAATACAAAACTATAAACCTTCTAGACAATAATATAGGAGAAAATCCATATGATCACCTGATGATCAATTTTTAGGTACGACATCAAATGTGCCATTCATGAAATAAAAAAATTGACTAGTTGGGCTTTAGTAAAATTAAAAATTCTTTATTGAAAAAGCACTGTTAAGAGAGCTGTTAAAGAGCACTGTTAAGCTACAGATTGGGAGAAAATATTTACGGAACAAATATCTGACAAAGGACTTGCATACAAACCTAGAAAAAACTCTCAAAACTCTACAATAAGAAAACTCACGGTACGATTAAAAACTGGACAAAAGATCTGAACAGACAGCTCACCAAAAAAAGAAGATCAGATGGCAAATCGATACAAAATATTTCCAACATCTTGTCCTTAAAGCTCTGTAAGTTACCCAACAATGAAATACACATTGTTGGACAGGGTGCAAAGCAACAGAAACTCTCATTCATTGTTGGTTGAAATGTAGACTGGAACAACCGCTTTAAAATATAGTTTAGCTGCTTATTTCAAAGTGAAGCATAATTTTACCATAGTAATCATGATTTCAGGAAATTCTCACAATGATTTTAAACCTATCTTCATACAAAGCTTACACATAAAAGTTAAGTAGCTTGATCTATAATTGTCCCAAACAGGAAGCATTCAATGTATCTTTAACAAGTGAATGGTTAAATGAAGGGTGATAGAGTCATGCAACAGAATATTGTTCAACAATAAATCGTAATGAGCTATCAAGCCATAAAAAGACATGGATAAACCTTAAATGCATAGTATGATGCCAAATTATATGAGATTCACTAAATGGAAAAATTATTGAGATGGTAAAAAAAAAAAAAAAAAATCAGTGGTTGTGTTCAGTTTCAGGAGGAGGGAGGTTAATTAATGAAGCCCAGTGGATATTTAATGTAGTGAAATTATTGCTTATGATATTGTAATGATAGATATATGCCATTATGCATTTGTGAAAACACTTAGAAATTTGTGACACAAAGAGACACCCCTAATATATGCAAATTTTAAAAAATTCTTTTAGTAGAGTATTCTAAGATAAGAGGAATAATGTATTATACCAAATCCTTCCATCTGTATTACAGATACATAAAACAACCTAAGTGCCACGGGTTTGGAGCAGAATGTGGCTGACCTAAGCAAATTTGGAAATGAATGGAATCTGTAATACTAAAGGCAAAAGAATATAAAAAAGAGTATAAATAACTGTACCCTGGTTGATGAAGCAGTTTTGAATGGGGCTATGCGTTAACAATCCTGATAACTTTACACATGTGTATTAAAACTGAAAATTAGGAAATAATTGGATAGTAGATTGTGGAGCTGTGGGAAGTTACAGAAAAATGGGGGAGGAGGCTGTAATGGTGTATGTGGTAATGGATTAGAGTCAGGTACATCAGTATCAACTCATATTTAGCTTAATATAGATAGAGATAGCTACCCAGAGAAATAGTGATAGTTAAAAGTATATATACAGATTATTATTCACCACATACATATTCTTTTCTTTCAGATGAGAGACCTTGAATTAAGTAGCAATGTTGAATTACTAATAAGCATACTTAATACCCAGATCGTGGTTTCTAATAATATTTTTCAATAAAAGGAACCAGAGTTTTTAGAGAAGTTGTTTATTGTAGGATTGGGAAAGGAAATATACAAGTTGAGCCTCCAATATTTTGTTTTAACCAAAAGTGAGGAATGTCTGAATAGGGAAAAAAAATCTTCACAATGATAGTGCCAATTCAAAGGGACAATGGAGACAACTAAAACAGCTCCCAGTGGCCAAATCTGGAACAACTGGAGCAACCAAATAAAGCAGTATTGTATTAAAACCCAAAGTATAAAATAAGTATACTTGGTGGCCATACCAATAGTAATAAGTGGATATGTAAACAAATGAGGTAAAATAGACAAGAAAAATTTCAAAATTTTCTCTTGCTACTACTAGCCCAAGGAGGTGGAACGTAACTCTCTATTCCTTAGATGTGGACTATGTACAGTGAGCTCCTTCTAAAGAGTACAGTATGGTAAGGGGAAGAAAAATAAATACAGTGGAGAAACCTGATAAATACCACCTCTTTCAGGTGATTAAGATTAATTTCGGCAATCATAAGTCATGTTGATAGTATGTACCTTTGACATGACGTGATCATAATGACACTGTATTTCTGTGGTCTTTCCAAAAATACATAATCCCGATCTAAACATAAAATGGGTATAGAACAAATATCAGTTAAGAGACGTTCTACGAAATGCTTGACCTGTACTCAAAACTGTTAAGGTAAGGTAAAACTAGGAAAGTTTGTGAAACTGTTAAGGCCAAGAGAAACCTAAGGAAACATGGCAACTAAAAGCAATGGGGTGTATTGGATGGGATCCTGAAACAGGAAAATAACTAAAGAAATCTGAATAAAGTATGGAATTTAATTAATAATAATATATCAATATTGCTTCATTGAATATAAAATGCCTTATACTAATGCAATATGTTAATATGGAAAATGTAGTGTGGCGATTCTTTGTACTATTTTCTGAAATTTTCTGTAAACCTAAATCTGTTCTAAAACTAAAAGTTTATTTTCAAATACTATATCGAGACAGAGAAGGAAAAAATTAATTGAGTAGAGTACAGAGTATGAAGGGAAGTCAAACTATTTCTGATACTGGGGATCTGAATTTAGCTGTACATGTCCAAATACTGTTGATTAGTGATGCGATGACATCTGTGTTGTGATTGTTGTTATAATGTGGGCAGTTTTTGCTAAAATCCAACCCTAGTTCTTTGTTTAACAGTTCTGCATTGGAAAACAGATAATACATGACAGTTGTAAACTCACAGAAACTGGAAAGTTCCAGTCTACCTTACACTAACACTCTGCCAAGTCTTATCCACCAAAAGTAAAACAGAAAAAAATTATTTTGTTACTTATGTTGATCAATACACTTGTATCCTTACATGGTTTAGACATTGGTGACATTTGTAACTTGACTTGCTTCACTTTGTCAATTTAGGAGGGTGATGCTATATTGTATTCAAATTACATTTATCTCATGGGAAAAATATTTGTTTGGAAATCAGCGTGCTGGTGTAATATGAATTCCCATATAGGTAAAAATTATCTTTCAAAAGTCTCTTTTATTACTACATACAAATACATTCTAGATTCTGAAATCTAACTAAACCTACAGTAGTCCAAATAGAAATCACATCGATAAATACTTAAATATAAGCACTTTGCATAGAGATAAATGCAAATTCAAATAACTAAACTTTATTTATTTGCAATAGTCCTTTTAAATACACTTCAGGTATGTAAATACTTTTATTTCACCTTTACTAATTTGCACATCAATCAAAATATATCATTTAACTCTTTCTTGAAAAGTAGAAAACTTAAAGTAGTATTTTCTAATTTTGTGAAGAAAGTCAATGGCAGCTTGATGGAGATAGCATTGAATCTGTAAATTACTTTAGGCACTATGGCCATTTTCACGATATTGTTTCTTCCTATCCATGAGCATGGAATGTTTTTCCATTTGTTTGTGTCCTCTCTTATTTCCTTGAGCAGTGGTTTGTAGTTCTCATTGAAGAAGTCCTTCACATCCCTTGTAAGTTGTATTCCTAGGTATTTTATTCACTTTGTAGCAATTGTGAATGGGAGTTCACTCATGATTTGACTCTGTTTGTCTATTATTGGTGTATAAGAATGCTTGTGATTTTTGCGCATTGATTTTGTATCCTGAAACTTTGCTGAAGTTTCTTTTCAGCTTAGGGAGATTTTAGGCTGAGATGATGGGGCTTCTAAATATACAATCATGTCATCTGCAAACAGAGACAATTTGACTTCCTCTCTTCCTGTTTGAATACCGTTTATTTCTTTCTCTTGCCTGATTGCCCTGGCCAGAACTTCCAATACTGTGTTGAATAGGAGTGGTGAGAGAGGATATCCCTGTCTTGTGCCTGTTTTCAGAGGGAATGCTTCCAGCTTTTGCCCATTCAGTATGATACTGACTGTGGGTTTGTCATATATAGCTCTTATTATTTTGAGATACATTTCATCAATACCTAGTTTATTGGGAGTTTTTAACATGAAGGGGTGTTAAATTTTGTCAAAGGCCTTTTCTGCATCTATTGAGATAATCGTGGTTTTTGTCATTGGTTCTGTTTATGTGATGGATTATGTTTATTGATTTGCATATGTTGAACTAGCCTTGCATCCCAGGGATGAAGCCAACTTGATCGTGGTGGATAAGCTTTTTGATGTGCTGCTAGATTTGGTTTGCCAGTATTTTATTGAGAATTTTCACATTAATGTTTGTCAGGGGTATCGGCCTGAAATTTACAATTTTTGTTGTGTCTTTGCCAGCTTTTTGTATCAGGATGATGCTGGCCTCATAAAATGAGTTAGGGAGGAGTCCCTCTTTTTCTATTGTTTGGAATAGTTTCAGAAGGAATTGTACCAGCTCCTTTTTGTACCTCTGGAAGAATTTGGTTGTCAATCTGTCTGGTCCTGGGCTTTTTTTGGTTGGTAGGCTACTAATTACTGATTCAGTTTCAGAACTTGTTATTGATCTATTCAGGGATTCAACTTCTTCCTGGCTCAGTCTTGGGAGGGTGTATGTGTCTAGGAATTTATCTGTTTATACTAGATTTTCTAGTTTATTTGCATACAGATATTTATAGTATTCTCTGATAGTAGTTTGTATTTTGGTGGGATCAGTGGTGATCTCCCCTTTATCATTTTTATTGTGTCTATTCAATTCTTCTTTGTTTTCTTCTTTATTAGTCTGGCTCGCAGTCTATCTATTTTGTTAATCTTTGCAAAAAAAAAAAAAAGAAAGAAAAAGCAACTCTTGGATTCATTGATTTTTTGAAGAGTTTTTCATGTCTCCATCTCCTTCAGTTCTGCTCAGATGTTAGTTATTTCTTGTCTTCTGATAGCTTTTGAATTTGTCTGCTCTTGCTTCTCTAGTTCTTTCTTTAATATGTATATATTTTTTCTCTATATTATAATTTAAGTTCTGAGATATATGGGCAGAACGTGCTGTTTTGTTACGTAGGTATACACATGCCATGGTGGTTTGCTACACCCACCAACCCGTCACCCACATTAGGTATTTCTCTTAATACTATACTTCCCCTATCCCCTCATCACCTGACAGGCCCCAGTGTGTGATATTCCCCTCCCTGTGTGCACGTGTTCTCATTGTTCAACTCCCAGTTATCAGTGAGAACATGTGGGGTTTGTTTTTCTATTATTGTGTTAGTTTACTGAGAATGATGGTTTCCAGCTTCATCTACGTCTCTGCAAAGGATGTGAACTCATCCATTTTAATGGCTGCATAGTTTTCAATGGTATATATGTGCCACATTTTATTTATCCAGTCTATCATTGATAGACATTTGGGTTGGTTCCAAGTCTTTGCTATTGTGAATAGTACCGCAATAAACATAAGTGTTAAAGTGTCTTTATAGTAGAATGATTTATAATCCTTTGGGTATATACCCACTAATGGGATTGCTCAGTCAAATGGTATGGCTAGTTCTAGATCTTTGAGAAGTCACCAAACTGTCTTCCACAATGGTTGAACTAATTTACACTCCCACCAACAGTGTAAAAGCATTCCTATTTCTCCAGATCCTCTCCAGCATCTGTTG
>NW_012116155.1:2158861-2160908 GCF_000951035.1 Colobus angolensis palliatus | reverse complement strand
AAAAAAGAGCCCATGTTGCTAAGACAATCCTAAGTAAAAAGAACACAACTGGAGGCATCACGCTACCTGACTTCAAACTATACTGAGGCTACAGTAACCAAGACAGCATGGTAATGGTATGAAAACAGATATATAGTCCAATGGAACAGAACAGAGGCCTCAGAAATAATGCCATACATCTACAACTATCTGATCTTTGACAAACCTGATAAAATCAAGCAACGGGGAAAGGATTCACTATTTAATAAATAGTGTTGGGAAAACTGGCTAGCCATATGCAGAAAACTGAAATTGGATGACTTCCTTATACCTTACACAAAAATTTAGTCAAGATGGATTAAAGACTTAAATGTAAGACCTAAAACCGTAAACACCATAGCAGAAAACCTAATCAATACTATTTAGGACATAGGCATGGGCAAAGAATTCATGACGAAACCACCAAAAGCAATTGCAACAAAAGCCAAAATTGGCAAATGGGATCTAATTAAACTAAAGAGCTGCTGCACAGCAAAAGAAATTATCATCAGAGTGAACAGACAACCTACAGAAGGGAGAAAATATTTGCAGTGTATCCATCTGACAAAGGTCTAATATCCAGAATCTACGAAGAACTTAAACAAATTTACAAGAAAAAACAAACAGTCCCATGCAAAATTGAGCAAAGTGGGCAAAGAATATGTACAGACACTTCTTAAAAGAAGATATTTATGTGGCCAATATATGAAAAAAAGCTCATCATCAATGGCCATTAGAGAATGCAAATCAAAACTACGATGAGATACCATCTCACACCAGTTAGAATGGCGATCATTTAAAAGTCAGGAAACAACAGATGCTGGAAAGGATGTGGAGAAATAGGAATGCTTTTATACTGTTGGTAGTAGTGTAAATTAGTTCAACCATTGTGGAAGACAGTGTGGCTATTCCTCAAGGATCTAGAACTAGAATACCATTTGACCGAGCCATACCATTAGTGGGTATATACCAAAGGATTATAAATCATTCTACTATAAAGACACATGCACACGTATGTTTATTGCAGCACTGTTCACAATAGCAAAGACTTGGAACCAACCCAAATGCCCATCAATGGTAGACTGAGTAAAGGAAACGTGGCACATATACAACATAGAATACTTTGGAGCCATAAAATGGATGAGTTAATGTCTTTTGCAGCGACAAGGATGAAGCTGGAAACCCTCATTCTCAGCAAACTAACACAGGAACAGAAAACTAAACACTGCATGTTCTCACTGATAAGTGGGAGTTGAACAATGACAACACGTGGACACAGGGAGGGGAACATCACACACTGGGGTCTGTCATGGGGTGGCACCATAGGGAAGGGATAGCATTAGGAGAAATACCTAATGTAGGTGATAGGTTGATGGGTGCAGCACACCACCATGGCACGTGTATACCTAGGTAACAAAACTGCACGTTCTGCACATGTATCACAGAACTTTAAGTATAATTTTAAAAAAAGAGAAAACTTGACTTTTTCTTATGTTCACCTTAAAGTTGGCTTTATCACAGGAAGGGCACTCTTAAGACTATTTCCCACAGAGTAGCATCTTACATTTCTGGGCTCATGTGATCTGCTATCTGCCTTCAGTTTGAGAAATATATTTATGTGTTCAAACTCAACAAAAGTTAGTACAAAACTTTAAAAAATATTAATCAAAATCATCATTAAAAAGTTTCTTTGAGTACCCTGGGATTTTTTTGTTGTTGTTTTTCTGTCAATGAGGGCTACAAATATTTTCAGAATATATGGACATATTTTGTTTTGATATTTGTTTTAGTATTTCATAAATCATTCAATTCCCTAAGGTGAAATGATCCACAGAATGTGACTATCTGTGGAGAGCCTCCATTCTCAATGTTCAGTAAGTAAAGTGTAAGAGGCTTGGTATTTGCTATGGTCTGAATGTTTGTGTCCACCCCTAATTCCATTTTATTTATTAATTTTTTTAGATGGAGTCTCGCTCTGTCACCCAGGCTGGAGTGCAGTGGTGCTATCTCAGCTCACTGCAAGTTCAGT
>NW_012116155.1:2144227-2157526 GCF_000951035.1 Colobus angolensis palliatus | reverse complement strand
TGACCTCGTGATCCGCCCGTCTCGGCCTCCCAAAGTGCTGGGATTACAGGCTTGAGCCACCACGCCCGGCCCCTATTAGCAAATTTGTAAGTAGGCAATATAGTTTTATTAGCTAGTGACACTGTGCTGTATAGTAGATTTTAGGACTTACTCATCTGGCACAACTGAAACTTTGTATCCTTTGACTAATACCTTCCCATTTCCTATGACCCCAAGATGTTGGAAACCACCACTCTACTCTGACTGTTTTAGATCCCTCATACAAATGATATCACGTAATATTTGCCTTTTATACTTTTAAATTAATCTTCACTTATTAAAAACCCTTAATCCCTGTTAGGTGATTTCTCTGGGTTCTACACTTCCTATTAACTTGACTTATTTTAGAAATTACCTATAATTAACTGAAACAGCACAGTTTTCAAATTAGTGAAGCAAAAATGTAATGTCACGTCAAAATGCTCCTTGCCGGAACGTTCATTCATCTGCTCAATGACCAGCTTAATGTTTCAGTGCACTTACTGCATGCCAAAACCTCAGTAATATTCCCTAAATGAGAATAAATAACTTATCAACTTTGAGTTATACCATTTTGATTGAGAATACTCTGATTAATTTGTCCTTGTACACGTTTTTCTCTGCAGTTTCTGAAATAGCTTTGTACCAGAGACTTAAAATAATTTTCATTTCTGAAGTAATTATACTGATGTCCTCCCTACACCACCTTATCTTTTCCTTGAAGATATTACTTTATATTAAAATATAAGCTAATTTTTTGACATTGTAGGAAGGAAATAATATAAATGCTATTTTAATAGTAGTTATGAAAACATAAAGAAAATAAGAGTTTACTCAGAAACACATAGCAATTTTATTAACACATGGCAGATTTCCGATTTTTTGAGAAGAATAATTCTAACCATGTAGTACTTCAAATAATATAATGTTTGCATTTGAAGATGGATGGGTTGACTCATATTTGGAGATCACGGCAAGGTAAAATTTTGAATATAAACTGGATGCTACACACATATGTAAAATTTAAATGATGTAAACTAAATGCTCAAATGAGTAATTTAGAAATTGAACAAGTATTGCATCCATATAAACCTGTATTTAAATAGTTCCAAATCACTAATTAAACCAAATTCCAAAATCTACAATAAAATCATGTTTGATAATTTATTTACTGCAACCAGAAATAGCATGTGTATAAGCTTCTATGATATATTCAATAAAAACTTAAAGCACAACATTTGCATTATAATTGAGAGACTACAACAATACACTGTTGTTGGCTACCAATGTTTCTTGCTGTCTCTACCCTTTGCATGTATAGATATATCTCAGTGTTTCTTAAAAGGCTTTTGTATTTTCTTTTAACATGTGCAGGGATAAAAAGACCATTAGAGGACACTCATGAAACTTAAGCTTTAGCTTGGAGTTTAGACAATGGCTTCTTGGGCGTGGATTAGTAGCTTTCATTCAACTGCCATTTTACTTGGAAGTATGACTATGCAGTATATTGTTTATGAGGATGATTGGGTCCTATGCTTAAGAGCCAGTTATATTCAAAACAACTTGATAATGAATGCCCTAAGTTCCCCAGGTTTTCAGAGGAATCTTCTGGAATAAAGTGACTGCTAGAATAGAGTGACTGCTCTGGCCACAGCTGACCATACATCAAAATATCCATTGTTCAGACAATGACCTTTTAGTCCCAAATTATTATCTACTCTATCAGTAGGCTTCTTGTTCAGACATTTCAGAACTGAGTAGAATTGTGTTGGGCTTTATAATCAGACGCACTCAGGTTTATAGTTGAATTCTGCAACTAGGATAGATTATGTGCTCCGCATCAATTTCCATATCTGTAAAATGAGAATAATGATATCTAACTCTTAGGACCAATGTAAGTATTAAATACGCTGTACAATATCTAACGGGATGCAAATGAGAATTTTCCCTGTTCTCTAGTTTACAAAGATGCTCAAAGTTGCAAACAGTGTGGTTCGGCACTGAGTTCCCACCAAAATCTCACCTTGAATCATAATAATTCCCACTTGTCAAGGGCAGGACCAGGTGGAGATAGTTAAATCATGGGGGTGGTTTTTCCCATGATGTTCTTGTGACAGTGAGTGAGTTCTCATGAGATATGATTGTATTATAAGGGGCTTCCCCCTTTGCTTGACACTTCTTTCTTCTACCACCTTGTGAGGAAAGACTTCTTTGGTTCCTCTTTTGCCCTGATTGTAAGTTTCCTGAGGCCTTTCCAGCCATGCAAAACTGTGAGTCAGTTAAACTTCTTTCCTTTATAAATTACCCAGTCTTGGGTATTTCTCCATAGCAGCATGAGAAGAGATTAACACAAGGTACAAATTATTCCCACATTCTAAAGAAAGATGCTAGGCACGTTTATAGAACATGGAGCACACATCTGATTCCTTTAGCACATCTCGCAGCTTCGTTGCAACTATCAGATAATATGGGAGATAAAAGGGAAGAATAAGAACTGCTCTAAGGAAGAAAAGTGTGGCCTGCTGTATATGCCATACAGCTTCTGTCAGTGTACATCTCCCCTATCTCAAACTAAATAAGAGCAGCTTCAAGAAAACTACTCCAGAGAGTGAGTGTGACTGCAAGGAGGAGGATGGGATTCTCACCCATACGCACGTGAACTACAAAAATGAAAGGTTCTTAGGGCTTCCAAAGAACCAGGGTGATAAATGAAAAAATTATCCTCAGGGAAAATTGATCTGTATTTCCTGGAGTTCCAATAGCGTAGATATCCACATCTACTTTTTCCTTGAAAGTTTATAAGGACAGAGTTTTTGGAGGTGTCCTCATGAGGAAGCAAGGAGAGAACTGAAGAGCAGCTACTTAGCTGCTTGCCCTTCTAGAATGTGTTGTAGGTATTATTAGTGTGTTTTCCTGGGGGATAAGGGGGTACTTAGAAAGGTAAATGAACTCCAGACATATTGAAAGGGGCCTACTTAAGAAGAGTGCCTGCCAAGGTAAATAAAACTCTGCAGTAAGGGTTGTGTGTGGGTTCCAAGTTCTGAGTGTAAGCAGTCTCCCAGGGAATGTGGTGTAGGAACTCCCCAAGCTCTCCAGAGGGGGTGTGGAGGTTCTGATCAGAGAAAGTCTCCAGAAAACACTAAAAAAAAAAATCCATTAGAAAAAGAAAGCTGGCATTTGGACAGGGCACTCAAAGGTCAGATTAAAATAGTACTAGTCGTATGACATCTTTATGTTCCTCCTCTCATCCTCTACCAGCTCTGGAAGAACTCACATGCTGTAAAAACTGTGAGAGAAAGAGTGGAAAAGCAAGTGAAGAAATGGTGAATAAACAGGTCACATTACACCCCTCCCCTCTTGTCCATTGCTGTTGTTTTGCTGTTTCCAGTCCCAAGAAGAGAAGATGAGAGAAACTTTTGTAGAAGTTAAGATTGTGCCACTCTAAAATATACCACCCTGGCATATAAACTATTTTTAGTTAAAGGCACATGACAAACATTAGATGCAAGGTTATCACTCTGACCTTCAGTTTCTTAAAATCAGGAGATAAAACTCACATGTGAATGATGTGCTTCCTATACTAGAAGTGTCATCAAAGACAGGAAGTTGAGGCCAAAAGAAATCTGTACAAACAGCCATTGTTAGATGAACACTTAGCCTTCTAGCCACCTCTCCACCCAATCAATGACTATAGCCCAAGCCTCTTTGCCTTGTCAGATTTTCATAATTTATTGATCCTTGTGTAATTCAGTATATAGGTTCTCAGCTCCAACTGCATATTTGATCTTTATTTCTTTATAAAGGCTCCTGTGCCATGTAAAACTTGTATTAAATGAATTTTATGCCTTCTTCCTGTTGCTCTATGTTATGTTAATTTAATTTATTTATTGGACCTAATTTGGAAAAAGTCCTAAAAATGTAGAGGTACAATTTTGCCTCTCCTAAATTTTGAATTGCATGGAAGTTTAAAGTTTTAAAATCATATTATTTCTAGACTTTCTAATCTTCAACATGACGTTTATAAACTTGAATGTGATTGGCAAAATAAGCCAAATTGGCCTGTGTTATATTTCAAGAGCAGAGAAGGCAGATTTCTTCCTTTGAAACTATCAATAGCACAGCTTGAACCATGTCACTATCCTAATTAAACACCCTTGGTGGCATGTCTTCACTAGAGGAATAAAGGCTAAACTGTTTGTCTTATGTTTAAATCCTATTACAGATGGACTCAACGTAACCTTATTTTCCATCTCTGTCACACACAACTCAAAGTCCAGCTCCATTAGTATTCATTTAACGACTGTCTGTTGAACAGCTACTATGGCCAGATGTTATGCTTGGTAAATCAGAAATGATCCCTGCTTTGAAGAATGTAGAGTGTGTTGAAGGGAGTTAGCCTAAGAGAATCGTAAATAAGCTATTCTCCTAAATATATATATATATATATATATTTTTTTTTAAGACGGAATCTTGCTCTGTCGCCCGGGCTGGAGTTCAGTGGCTGGATCTCAGCTCACTACAAGCTCCGCCTCCCGGGATCACGCCATTCTCCTGCCTCAGCCTCCCGAGTAGCTGGAACTACAGGCGCCCACTATCTCGCCTGGCTAGTTTTTTTGTATTTTAGTAGAGACGGGGTTTCACCATGTTAGTCAGGATGGTCTCGATCTCCTGACCTCGTGATCCGCCCTTCTCGGCCTCCCAAAGTGCTGGGATTACAGGCTTGAGCCACCGCGCCCGGCCCTAAATATATTTTTAAAATTCTGGACATCCGGAGGAATGATTGACTATTTCTGATGGTTTCTGGGTTGCATTAAACACTGACTTTTTTTTTTTGTCAACTGTGTGTTGCTTTTTCATGCCTTTATGTGGTTGACCATGACGTTCCCTTTACCTGGACTTCATTTTCCCCTTTATATTTTAACTTTATACAGAAATTTCATTCATAAGGTTTCTGTTCAAATATCCTCTCCACTGTATACTTTCTCTACAGAATTTAATTCCCTCCCCTGTGTTTCCACAACACATCATTCAAACATTTACTATAGCACAAATAATGTTGCCTTAAAAAAAGAAAAGATTTAAGTGGCTGTCTTCCCACTAGACTGTGCCTAATCTGTTTCATTGAAGAAGATCCATCATGTAGGATTCTTAAGATACACACACACACACATACACACACACACACACAGAGATATGTATATTTAATGAATGACATTCTGGAAATAATATAACGTAAAAGATTATGTGAGGTCAGTTAGAAATTTTGTATAAAATATTTGTAAGAAATTTTAGTTTATGAGAGTCCTACCCTAAACCTAACTAATTAATATCTTGAATCTAATCTCCAGGGGATCAGTTTGCTTCACTTTTTTTTCCAACACAAGCTGTATCTCAAATGTAAACTGACCTTTCCACAAATGAATAAATAAGTCACAGATATCATAAGTGTAAATGTAAATATTCTGCCTAAAATTATTACAACTTCAATAGGTTTTTACTGGCAATAAAGCTTTCATTTGATAGCTATATGTTCAGAACTGGCAGGCTCTCAGGGATAGTAATAAAAATAGAAAATCTTACACCTCTTCTATAGATGAAAAACTGAGATCCAGAAAGAGTAGTCAATGCTTTATTCACACAGCTTGAATGTAAAAAAAAAAAAAACTTATAGTATATTGAATGAAACATATTACTACTCCACTATCATGACATTCATGAACTTAGTATTCAGGGTTTCTATATTCGTGAATATATTGAAAATCCACTTATGATTCACTTTTTATTTTATGAAGTCACAAAGTTAAGTAGCATGAGTCACTTAGCTTTTGACCAAAGTCAGAGTCAGCTCTTCATACATTTGTCTCTTCTCATCTTTTCTCTATTTGTAATTTGAGTGAATGGTAACTCTTGTAAAGTCACATATGCAAACTTTTATTTGGAAAAAATATCCTTGGCATAAGGCAGAATAAAATCCACCTGAAGAAACTGGGTTAGAAGAAGAAAAGATAAAGTCAATAGATATGATAAAATGAATTCTTGGTTCTTATCTTGAACATAAAATTTTAGATATTCTCAAGAGTGAATTGTTAAACTCAATATTGACCTACCATTTGAACGAAACATGGGGTGTATGAAAATAAGAAAAGGTATTTTCTCTTTTTCACTGAGTGCTCTAGTCAATGTTGTACTTTTACAGCATAGAAGATAAAATGCTGGTGAATACTGAAAAGATGGCAAGCTTGTGCTGTGGGCATGTTGTACTTGTATATGTGACTTTTGGTGAAATCGTGATTCAGGGAGAATGTGCCAGCTTTGGTAAAATTTCTGCATTTATGATTTTGGACACTTTTGAAGATCTTAGATATAAGGCTTATTAACGCCAAGCATCAACTCTCAAAATGTAAATAAATAAAATAAAAGCAATGTGGATATTCAATAAAAATTAGACTGAGAATTTAGAAAGTTTTTTTGTGGAGGGGTGTTAGTCAAGGAAGGTTCAGAGGTAAATATATTTTGAATCATGTACAAATTCAATAAGGTTTATTAAAATTTCTGTTATATACAAGTAATTAAAACAGCTCCCAGTGATTAAAACAAAGCAAATGAAACACTATTACCAAGAGGCCAATTCTCTCTAGGAATGATCACATTTACTATTGTGCAACTTTCTTTTGCTATCCCCAAGATATATCATACATGTAATCTTTTGTTTAATATCTGCTTGCATGGCTTCCCTGGTTCTCTGTATCTTCCTTTTGCTAAAACACATCATAGCTCTAATTATCAATAACCTATCAGTTAAATAGTACACACAGGGCATAAACCATGTTGACCTTGTTCAGCATCAAATCTCTAAAGCTTAACCCAATGTGGCACAGAAGAGGTGCTAAATAAATATATTACAATGAATTATAGTAATTTATAACACAAGATACAGATAAGCAACTATAGCATATGATAAAGATTATGATAGAGTGACCGACTATACACCTGTGCCAAAGAAAGCCTCACAGATGAGACAATATTTGAGATAAATTTTGAAGAAAAGGAAAGTGTTCTGAGAGAAGAGGCAAAAAGAAAAAATACTTCTTTTTTTTTTTTGAGACGGAGTCTCGCTCTGTCACCCAGGCTGGAGTGCAGTGGCCGGATCTCAGCTCACTGCAAGCTCTGCCTCCCGGGTTTATGCTATTCTCCTGCCTCAGCCTCCCGAGTAGCTGGGACTACAGGCGCCCGCCACCTCGCCCGGCTAGTTTTTTGTATTTTTTAGTAGAGACGGGGTTTCACTGTGTTAGCCAGGATGGTCTCGATCTCCTGACCTCATGATCCGCCCATCTCCGCCTCCCAAAGGAAAATATTTCTTATATTATCAAACTACAGATAGCTACATGTCTTTGTATAAATTGGTTTAAGCAAATAAAATGAACTAAATTTTAATGAGCTCCTAGTTCAGGTTAGCTTCAGGCAGAGCCAGATTTATGCTCCAACATTACAGTAAAAGCAATCTCTTGGGTCTGTTTCCTTTGGGTTTTCTTCATTTTCAGGCTCCCCAGGTCATCCTCAACAATACCAGGCTCTCTCCTCATGCCTGCGTCAGTTTCAGTTTGAAGCCTCATAGTCTTTCCAAGCCCAGAAAGTAAGTCCAGAATTACCAACTAAAGCCTTAAAGTTCACTCTGATTGGATAAACTTAGGCTCCCTTCTAAATCAGTAACATACTGTATGGTCATAAATTAGTCAGGCTAACTCCCAGACACTGTGGTTTTATCTACTAACATTACTATTGAGAAAGAGACAAAGAAGGTTTCTTAGAACAAAACAAAACAAAACAAAAAAACATGGCCACTGTTTCCATAAAGAAGACAATGAGCACTGATGTAGTTATATACTGCAACTACCAAGGTAGACCTTATGTATTTTTTCCTAAAACCATCCGCTGAAGAAAATAAGTTTCCTCATACTAAGGAAGATAAAAATCCATGGGCATTTTCCCCTTAAGTAACCTGAAAATACAGAAGAAAAGGATAGTCATTAATATCAACAACTTCCATAGCCAGTTTCTCAGAGTGTGAAAGAATCTTTGGCCCACTTCCTAACCAGATGGTTAAATATGACATGTCTCAGTGGTTACACAAGTATAAATTTATGCCTGTGTCCCATCCCTGCATGAAATCACAAACAGGAACATAAAAGACCCACATGAATTCTGCCCTGAAATAGAACTGAATCAGACAGGCTTGGCCAATCTGAGACCCCTGGAGGAGTTTCTGTAAACAGCCTAAGATTAAGCAGCTCCTCCTCCCCCTACAATAAAATTTTCTCTTTAGTGGGAGGAAGAGAAAAGTAAAATGTTGCCTTAGGGACCCATTAAATTTCTATATAAGGCTCAGTTTCCATCTATTTTAGCTGCAAAAGGATATGGAGTCAAGAACCTTGAGAGCAGAGCTCAAGGCCACAGTTTGTTAGATTTCCATAAATGATGAATGATTGCTTGGCTGCAGGCGCAGATTAATGTTACCAGATTAATGTTACTTGAACAGGAAAAAAAAAAAGAGAGGAAACCTAAAATTGATCTCCCACAAATAGTAAGATAACTATCAAGGCTACAGGCCAATGCTATTAATTAGCATTTGAGGTTTGCTTTTCTATCCACATTGGACTTAACCTCCCACTACTTTAGAACATGCATCTTTTGTATGAGCCAGGTAGATCTTGTTGCCATCCACCAAAACTAGAAATTCATGATCACATCTGTCACTGAGAACTCTTACTGTTGCAAGTGACAGAAGTGTCAACTCAAATTAGGCATAAACAATAAAGAACTTATTGGCTCAACCATAAGCCAGTAAGTTGGAAGTCTGCGTTGGAAGGCAGAATGGCTTCAGGCATAGCATAAATATGGGGCACAAACTGTGTCAACAACTTCCGTAGCCACAGGATATCCCTTGGAAAAGAGATAACTTTCCAAGAGAACATTAGAATATTCATACTGGAAAGAAAGGCATGTATGCAGGGATGGCAAAAAATAAACTGACAGACACACGAATGAATGCTTTGTGATAATATGCTCTTTGTTCTTGTCATTTCATTCTCCAGGAATGCCCTCCTCCTTTCTTTTTAAAAGTCTGTGTTTCTTTATAATTTCTTTCCTTTTCTATCTTCTTTGGACCATATTTATCTCTTCTACCAAAAGGCCAGAACACTTCTCTTTATCATTTATTTTTCCTTCAGCATACACTATAATGAATAGCTACCTCATTTCTCCCTTAAATGATCATTCCCGAGTTACAAACAGCTCATGGATGCTACAAGAGGTAAATTCAAAAGTCTGTAGCATGGAAGATAGAAAAAATTTCCACTTAGAAACATGATAATACAGAGTGACAGTTTCCAGGATATGAATTTAATTCATTTCCTGGATATGAATTTAATCCAAATTCCAGGAAATTAATTTAATTAATTCATTGTGTGACTCAGGTACAACATAAACATTTTAATTTGACTTCCAGAACCATCCTAAATCCCCTAGTCCTCCTTAACACGTGCCTCTAATGGTGGAGAGAGAATACTGCTTCCACCCACCACTTGCCTTGCTGGAACTGGGTGATGGGAGGAGGTCCTCCTTCACCACCATTTTTGATGGCTCCCAAAACCTGAGGAAGAGACTGGAGTCATAAAGAGTGCACAGGGGCTCCACAGGCGGGCTTGAGTGAGATGTCATGGGGGCAGAGGATGCAAAAGAAAAATGTTACATTCATTAGGGAAAAGAAGCCTAAGAAAAATGTTATATTCATTAGGGAAAAGCAGCTTAATGTGGATGAGGATTAAAACAGTGGCCAAAGGCACAGGATAGCGTTCATTAGAAAGAAGCAGTAGGGGAAGGCTGACAAGAATAAAGAGGTAGTATGACTTAAGACCATGGAGTAAACCCTGGAAGAGACTTCTAAAGCTTACGTTTTAGGAAATGAAAGTCTGAAATTAAACTATATTAGGCAGAGTGCGGTGGCTCAGACCTTTAATCCCAGCACTTTGGGAGGCCGAGACGGGAGGATCACAAGGTCAGGAGATCGAGACCATCCTGGCTCACATGGTGAAACCCCGTCTCTACTAAAAATACAAAAGAAAAAAACCAGCCAGGTGTGGTGGCACGCACCTGTAGTCCCAGCTACTCAGGAGGCCAAGGCAGGAGAATCGCTTGAACCTGGGAGGTGGAAGTTGCAGTGAACCAAGATTGCGCCACTGCACTCCAGCCTGGGTGACAGAGCGAGACTCCGTCTAAAACAAAACAAACAAACAAAAAAACTATATTAAACTACCCATATAGTTTAATTTCATTCAATACAGACAGTGTTGTCTATATTGTGAACCTTCCTCATGCAGGATCTTTTTTGTTGTTGTTGTTCTGTTGCCTTCTCCTTCTTTGTAACCATGTACCACATAAGATCCTGATACTGAGTTCTACAGGGTGAGATAAGAGTATGAAGATAAGGCTGAAAGAATGACTCTTAATTATTGCTGGACATCCATGGATGAGGAGGAGCCAGGGTATGCCAGTGATTCCAGGAATAATAGTGTTGTTACCAGTTTAGGCAATTTGCTTACACATATACACTGTTATGCGTGTGTGTATGTGTGTGTGTCAAAGCACATAACATATATGGCTACTCTGTAAGTACTAATGTGATGAGTGAATGTCTTCTCTAATATTAACTAAAAGCAGGGGCCATGTTTATTCTTCTCTTAATGAATTTTTATGCTTGTATAATGTCTTACATTTTGGTAGGTCCTACATTATACTGTTGACTGACAAATAGTGAACATTTTATACATTGGAACTTTCACTAATTCTTATTCTGCTCACCTTTTTTGGTGATAAAATTGCCTATTTCAATTCAAATCTCTGTGACTATGTATGTATTTTATGAAGTTAATAAAGCTCTACTTTGTGTTAATGAATCTTACGAAGAATACCTATAAAAGGATATGAGGAAATTTTTAAGAAATGTTTTATTTGATTTTCTAAGCAAAATAAGATAAAAAAAAATGTCCAAGCTCTCCGTGGTCACCCTTGTGTTCATGAGAAATTGTAAAATATGTAGTATCTGTTTGTGGAAGCTGTGATTTCCAAAACCCACTCCCTGGCTCTACTGTAGAATTAATACTTCTGTAAATGCTTTTGCTTTGAGACATGTCTTCATGTTGGCCTTGAAAATGAAGCATGAATTCTGAAATTTCACTAGCTAGAGTCAATTATTCAGTGGAAAAGAAGAACTATAAAATGCTGAGTTGTGCTCATCCACTATGGAATCAGATAAGAATTCTGAAGAAAACATCTGCAGAACAAATAGAAGAAAAATAAAATTTATTTAATGTTAGAGGAAAATAAACAAAGAAATGATGAGATGAGGATTCTTATATTACTAAAGATGGTTCGACTGACTCCCAGATCTTTGTATTTTTTTGCAATTTATGCAATTCACTCTCGAGAGCATTTTTTTTGGTCTAAAAGTCATGTAGTTGCAGGAATTAACTAGGAAACTCAGGGTAATATGAGTATTTGTTGGACTTTTCTTGATTTTCAGATTCAATATATATATTTCTTGTCCTTATAGCAATTGATATGAATGGCCCAGGAATTTGGAGGTTGAGAAGTCACAAGACAGTAAGATAAATAGGCAGAACAATAGAAAAAAAGAAATGGGGCATCATCTCACCCATTAAATGTATATTCTAGGCCCCTTCTCTGCACAAGGTATTTTTCACACATTTTTTAATCCCACAGTCAACTCTACAAAGTAGGTGTCTCACTGAGAATAGAGAAATTTTAAATAACTTGCACAAGTTCTAAAATCTCCTGTGTCTGTGCTACATTCATAGTTGTTCTATGTCAAAGTCCAAGTCATATCTTATGTAATGATGACCCTTGGGAGTAAGAAGACACATAAGGGTATAACAATTCAGGATACAGAGAATTATAGGCTGACTTTTATATCTAATTATCTGAGTGACCTGAGACAATTCACTCATACTCTTTTGGTCTCACTTGTTCCCTATAAAAGAAGCTTATAAATCTAGCTCTGCCCATCTACAACTTAGTCACTTTGGTCTAGATAATGTATGATTGTTCCTCTCTCTGTTTCCTCTTTAATGCATTATTCATAATTCAAAGAAGGCATCTCATTTCTAAAGGCTACATTAACTCTTAATGATGAAAGCAGGAAGTCTTTTTTTCTGGCTTCTTTTTGTCCAGAGTGGGAACAAAATAGAGAAATTTAATTTCTGGTATATACGTAACCTTATTTTCCTTTTCCAATTTCCACTGAAGTAAAGTAAAATTTCCAACCACTTTACAAGGACTCCTGATATCTTCAGAACACTGTTACATGTTGCTAATACCTAAAGCTAACACAGACACACTGAATTCAAGACAAATTACTGACCTCATTAAGACTATGGAGATGCCACTGTCATCATCAGGCGTCAACACCCAAGCAGCCAACAGAAACCAAGGTCTTCCTGCAGCCAACACCTTTCTGTTTTTTCCAGTGCCTCACATACATTCTTCTAGAAATACTTCTATTGGTAGAAAAACAGGAATGCCCACAGACGTCTATAGGTCAAAAGGAGTCCTTTGCAGTCTGACATTTTATCAGAATGTAATGGGAATGTTTGTAACACAAAGAAAGAATAAATGCTTGAGGTGAGAGATACTCTCTTTACTATGATGTGATTGTTATGCATTGTATGCCTGTATCTAAATCTGTCATGTACCCCCACAAATATATATATATGGCGGGACACGGTGGCTAACACCTGTAATTCCAGCACTTTGGGAGGCAAAGTTGAGTGGATCACCTGAGGTCAGGAGTTCGAGACTAGCTTGACCAACATGGCAAAATCCTGTCTCTACTAAAAATACAAAAAATTAGCCACGTGTGGTGGCATGAGCCTGATGAACATGGAGAAAGCTCATTTCTACTAAAATTACAAAATTAGCCCAGCATGGTAGCCCATGCCTGTAATCCCAGCTACTCAGGAGGCTGAGGCAGGAGAATTGCTTGGACCCGGGAGGTGGAGATTGCGGTGAGCTGAGATCATGCCACTGCACTCCAGCCTGGGCAACAAGAGCAAAACTCCATTTCAAATAATAAATAATAAATAAATAATACACACACACACACACACACACGCCACACTATGTACCCACAAAGATGAAAAATTTAAAAAATTCGAAAAAGAATCATGACATTTGTTTCACTTCCTACCAAAGAAGTGAAACATATAT
>NW_012116155.1:2064459-2144177 GCF_000951035.1 Colobus angolensis palliatus | reverse complement strand
ATATATAATACACACTGTCAAACATTCCTGGGGATAACTGTATATCAGTTTGAGAAGCTCAGTTTGTAATACACAGGATTTTGCAATTTGCTTCATATAAATTGTGAGCCCTAGCACATGGTGAATCATCACCTTCTGGAAAACCATTATAATAAGTAATCTCACCTCCAGAGTGTATTTTGAATGATAGTTAGCATATGCTAGCTATTAGTTGCAGACATTGTGCTAAATGGTTTTTGACATTATATCATTTAATGTTCTTAAATACTCCATGAGGTAGGGATCTTTACACCCTTAATATATATAAGGAATCAGAAACACAGAGTGATTCATTTAACTTTCTGAAGTCATGCAATTAGTAGCAGAGCAAACTCTGAATACTAGTATGACTCTAGAGTCCAGGTAATTACTTCTCTGCTGCAAAGTTTACACAATAAAAATTTTAATTTAGATGGGAATCCTGAATTACCTGATAGATTGCATTCCTAGGTAGGCAACTTCTACTTCTGTCCCAACCAGTATTCAAATATTATATATCGCTCAGAAAAGTACAAAAATAAATGACATAGACTTTTGCATTTATTTACAAATTATAAAAAATGAGAATATCAAATATCAGATTGTCATAAGCAAGAACTTTCTGAATAGAATTTTCAGAGACCATAAACAAATATATTTAGCTTTTGAGATCTCAAATGATAAAGTAGGAAAACGAAAGGGCAATCAAAATTAAAGCTGAAACATGAGAATGTGGAAATAAGATACAAACATGGACAATATAGATAGTTTATTGATCATCTAAAGATAGGCAAAATTGGGCTGAGTGTGGTGGCTCATGCCTGTAATCCCAGCACTTGGGGAGGCTGAGGCGGGTCGATCACCTGAGGTCAGGAGTTTGAGACCAGCCTGACCAACACAGAGAAACCCCGTCTCTAGTAAAAATACAAAAATTAACTAGGCGTGGCTGTGCATGCCTGTAATCCCAGCTACTCTGGAGGCTGAGGCAGGAGAATCACTTGAACCTGGGAGGCAGAGGTTACGGTGAGCCGGTGCAATAAATGTTAAGGAATATTGAGATAACTTAAGAGTCATAAAAAAATTATGGAAGCAAAAAGAGGAAGCATTTTGAGGGATTTCAACTGAGATGTGTTGAGTTTGAGGCATAGCCAAAATAACACGATGGAAGTGGCTTCTAGGCTGTTTATAGTATGCATCTCTGAAAATGACATTGTACCTGTACTATGCATGTGTTGGCCAACTGCATAAAGACAATAGTTGAATCTAATGGAATGGATGTGCTAACTCTGACAGAAATGACTAGAAGACAAAAAAATGGTGAAAAAGACATGAATATTTAACCTATCAATTCTTTTTTTATTAAACTATTTTTCTAACCAAGTCTACTGTAAAAAGTTATGTACATCTGTAAAAAATTAATTTCCCACTTCTATGAAATTGTAGGTTCAATATCTAGGAAGTCTCAATTTTAGAAGACAAAATAACAGCATGGAGATTTTTTCTTACAGTTGAAAGAAAATTTATAAAAGAACGTCTTATCTCTTGTTTATAGAACTCATACTGTAAAACAACTCATATAATACGTAATAATCTCTGAGCAATAAATCAGAGATTGACTGGGGATTATATAATAAGGAAGTTTGCCAAAATTCTTAGAAGAATCCTCTTATTGTGTAATGGAATTTATTATTTCTACAAGGTTTTTCATGTGACAGAGATCAGTGTCCAACAATATCCAGAGTTATAATAGCTTTGCTTAACTTTTACATTCCCATTACAATGCCTTCTTTTATAAGGAAAGATAAACAAATTATAGCAGTTTTACTTTAGTACAACATTTAAAATATCTATCATGCAAATTTTCTACAAAGCACAATTAATTCACTATTGACACACAAGAGTTGTTCATTATAAACCAAACCTTCAGAATTTGTTGGTGAATGCAAACTATTAGTATATAGTATTTTTCCCTCAGACCTGCAGAACAAGAACAAAAACTGAGATTCTAAGTAAGTAACACGCAAAGGTTTAAAATTAATCTTCACATTTAATTCTATTAACACTGTCAGCTCATATAGAATCGCTTAAGTCAGATCATTAAATAACTAAAAGGAATATTCTCTTGTTCTTAATGAGAACATAAATAATATATTACCCTTTATATAATTGTGCTTAGGAATAAGAGATAAAAAAGATGAATTAAAATGGCAGGTGTTTTCTTTGCAGTTTATGGTTAAGATTCCTGATTTCACCAGTCATGCCAAACAAAACTAAGCCTTGATAGTCCTGAGCATTCAGAGGAACAAAGTCTATTACACCATTAATATTTTTCTGAGTTTACTGACTTTGTTTTCTGATACTTAATTCTATGCACAAAAACTTCAGCCCTCTATTTTTTACTTCAAAAGTCTATTTACACATTTTGGGAAAAAAAATAACTGAAGAAACTAAAATTGGCATCAGCTATACCACCAGAAAATGGATGACATCAACATTTATTTATTACACATCAGACATTAAAGAAGTACAAACATAAGTTAAGATACTCATACATATCAATCTAAAGGTTAGCTTACCAGTCGGGACAGAACTGGAGTGCTGAAGTTCCAGTTGACTAGAATCACCAGAGAGTTCAGTCAAACAGGGTAAAGCAAAACCTGAGTTGGAAGCATGCTCATGTCTGAAGCCTTCAGGAGAAAAATTATCCAGTTCAAATTTTAAAACTGACATTGTAAAATTCCCAAATAATTATGTAAAGCAAAGTTCATACTATTGAGTTCTTTAAAATTAAGGGATAGGATAAAATCACAGTGTTCTAATCAGTCATAACACTAGGCTTTCCTGTAATTATTTTCACTTGGAAATCCAAAGGAAATAAAACACGCAGAGCTGACTCTAAGAAGTTTTCTGTGTTAATGCCTTTCCTGGACAATGAACTTCAATAGGATGGATGAATTTTAGAGTCGTTTTTCTTGAAGATATATTTTGCCTTTAAACCACAGCAGCACTCATCCCATCTCAGAGAGGCTGCAATGAAAAGTAAAATGGGCTAAGTGAAGACATAGGCAAGGCTGCAGAGAGATGCTTTTAGTAAGTTGGTACTAGAAGTTCTCACATTTCTGTATGCAAGAGATCAGCTGGGTGGGGCTAAAGACTGTTAGGGAATGCAACTTTGTTCCACTGGACAGCTCATCAGAGCAATGTTTTAATTGGAAGGAAGTTAATACTAAAAGATATTTCCTGGATGCAGATTGTGAGACTGTAGTCTGCTGCTTATTGAAACATGACCGTGATTGTGGAAATGAAAAGATTTCTTTTTAAATGGTGGTCAAATAAAATATACAGCCTATGAAACACAAAATGTGAGATTTCACAATACAAGCAGGTGATCCATAAGAAGAGCAAACCGCTGAAAAGTTGGCAACCGATGGGGCTGGTATTCTTGTATTAACTGAGAGGTAAAATAGCTGTAGGGGTTGCCTTAGAACATTTAATGTAAGATTTCACCTTTATTCATTAGTCCTTAGTCCATGAATCCTCTGTAGACTGCCAGAGGTGCACACTGATGTTTTGTCAGAGACTAAGTTAGTAAAAGTTATCATTAGTTTAGGGGTCCAAACTAGATGAGGTCCAGGTATTTCCCTCGTGGTGCGTTTTAATCCATTAGTTATTCATTAATTTGTTGAACGGCATATTTAAAGCATTCTTACTTTTTTGGCTCAGCACTCTGAAAAACATAGACATACACACACACACACACACACACACGTACCTATATAAGTATTTGTGTATATGTAGATATATACTATGAAATATATATTTTATACATTTATGTATATTTATATTTATATATATAAAGTTTACAAGTCAATTGTTAATATAAAATGTATTCTGGACAAAAGGTGACATGTATTACTCATAGTTACAATAATTGAAAAAGCAAGTAACGAAAACTGACTCTCTGCTCTATGTGCCTTCATAGACTATCACTCCGACAGGGAAATGATTGTCATTCCAACAGCATGAACAACAAACAAAGTATGTTGTGCAAGCCTAGGCCACCACTGTTTCGAAACAGGCATGAAAATCTTTGCCTAAAAAAGGCTAACATGGACATGTTCTACGGGTAATTATATGACATTTTGCTTAGATAAGAAGTTGAAAGCAGGATCCAAATTATAAATGATAATTCAGTTTGAGGAAAAGACGGTTGGTAGTTAAAAGGAAAACACATATAGGGAAATGAGTAAATGGTGAAAAGTACAAACAAAGTTTAGAGAAATAAAGTAGATTATAGAATCATAAAAGATGGACTTTAAAATTCTCAATTGAAATATTTGTTATGAAATATTGTCAAGGACAATTTCTGAAAGATGAAATCTAAATGGTTTTATTTGAGAGTTGGTCAATGAGATTTAACTACCAGGAAACTTCTGCCCTCTATATCTCTGGTACATTTGCCCAAATCCTGAAGTATTTTTTTTCTTTCAAATTATTCTTTATAGAATGTGATTGCACAGAAATATGATTTGGCATGAGAAGTGCCATTACGATCATCTGATAAATGATTCCCTTGGGGGAATGATAGCTGAGGTCACAGGACAGTCTCATTCTCTCTAGCAGCAGCTCTTAAATTATGTAAGAATGAGAACATCTTTGGGAAAAAAAGAATATTTTATCTCTTTACATATGATGCTATTATATTTTGAGTATCAATATATAAAAATTAATAATCATGTAAAAGTTCTTGAGAAATTTACTTTTGTTTATTCACATATATACCTTTGAAAATGTGTTCATGTGTGAGAAATGCTACTGATTTTGCACTAAGGAAATTGATAATATACAGGTCCATTTTTCAATTCTATGCAGTTACTTGATACGGCATATGTAATACTAAATAGGAAATTACTATTCCATAATACATGAGAAATATATAAAGATTAACATTTTGCTGATAGGTATAATATAGATGAGCAAATTCTCTCTACAAATTCACCTCATTTTTCTTTTCTACCAGTGACCTAAGTGCAAACATCAGCAGAGGTCTCTAGAATGTGGTAACGAAGAACTGATAGTTAATGTGGATACTCTAGAATGGGAACTCTCAGCATATCTCTATACCTGGGTCTTTGCTGAGACTCTTTTAACTTGCATCCAACCCCAAGTGGACTTTCAGTCTCAGTGACGTTTTCCATAACCTCTTACCTGGCACTTTTATTTAGAACAGCTGTCTGAAAATAATAGGAAATACTTGTGTAAACTTGTTACTAATGTCATTTTCATGATATGCAGAATTCTTCCAATTTTTCCTTCTTAGTGTGCAAACAGAACATGGCAGGAAATGCTGTACATGAACATCTTTCCTTTGAAATACCAAACATATGTTGATATGGTCTAGATGCAGATCTGTATTTTTCTTAATCTGGATCTCTCTGTCTCTATTACAATAGTAACCACTGGCTGGCAGTTATAATAAAGTCAGGTCTCTGGTCTCCCATTCATTTCAGGGCATAAACTGCATTTATAAATCCTTCTGTTTCTCAGGCATGCTTAATTTTGATATAATCTATTTTTTTTAAACAGGCCAAACTAACTATATTTTGTTTTGAAAATGGTTGAAATTATTGTGAGTAATTGCAATTTTAACTTAACCATAAGAATACATTTTTAGAGAGGAAAAATAAGCTTGTTCTGCGCAGTTTTCCATGTACTATATTTACAGGACACCAAATAAACAGTTCTTAGGAATTTAAGTCAGGCAATATATTTTCATTATCACAGATCCTTTGCTCTCCTAACCATTATGTGAGATAATTCATTAGACTTATGTTTATTATTTTTCTGGTTTCAGAATGACTCTTTGAACTCATAAGTTTAACCCCATTATTTCCCCTAGAATGCCATTAACTGAAGAAAAGCTTTGTTTAATGGAAGAGTGCTGAGCAGTTAAGTCTCAGAAAACTTCAGAAAACCCTGGAATATATGGTGGAGATGAATGCTGAACAAATTGAGTAATAGGCAATTCCACAATTGGCACAAATCATGTGTTCAGTAAAATGCAGGTAATTGCCTACCAACCAGAGTATCTCCACCTCATTTGAATTGTGCTGTTCTGATAGTTTGATTTCCAGCTTAGGTACTCTGAAGGGAATCCTACACTTGAACCCATTCTGATTTACTCACCACTCCCTGTGTGAAACCAGCCCAGATATTCCAGCAAGAGTAATAGGAATGGTAGGTAATAAAACTCACACTTCACACTGTATCAGTATGGACCAGATCAGATCTATTGATGAATGGAATAGAGAGGAAGAAAGAAAGAGAGATGGAGAGCAAGAGAGAGAGAGAGAGAAAAAGAGAGAGAAACAAAGAGAACTAATACTTTAGAAACTAAATTGAGCATTTAGATCAAATAAACTTTATCATCTCATAGTAAATGCTGAAAACAAAAGATAATTTTACTTCCAAGCTTCAGTTAGATATGAGAGAATATTATATGCATATGTTAGTAAAAACATGCTGCTAGGAAAAGACAACAATCAGATCAAAATAAAGTTGTTGAAAATAAGTAAAAGCACGCCTTTAATAGCTAACTCTATAAAGGAATTGGATCTCAGGTGAGTCACTGCTAAAACGTGCATTAATTTATTAGAAAATCAATCCGAATAATTTATTTTGAATGTAGAGTAAAAATTTTAAGGTTGGAAATTATGACAGAGACAATAAAAATAGAAAGTGCAATAGGTATAAAATACACACTAAAAAGAAAATAAATGGAAACTATGATGAAAGCATAAGAAAATGAAAACAAAAGGTTTATTGTGAGAAAATAGGTGCTGAGTTTTCAAATTTAAATGACTATGTTAATTTCAGGCGAAGGTAGCAATTGATAGAAAATACAATTGGAATCAAACATATCTTGATAGGATGTCAATTCCAAGATTTAAAGCAACATCTAACAAGTTGTTTTTTTGTTTTTTTTTTTGAGACAGAGTCTCACTCTTTTGCTGGGGTTGGAGTGCTGTGGCGAGATCTCAGCTCAAGGCTGACTGCAACCTCTGCCTCCCAGGTTCAAGCGATTCTCCTGCCTCAGCCTCCTGAGTAATTGGGATTATAGGAACCCACCATTAAGCCCAGCTACTAATTTTTTTGTATTTTTAGTAGAGATGGGGTTTCACCATGTTGGCCAGGCTGGTCTCGAACTCCTGACCTCGTGATTTGCCCGCCTCGGTCTCCCACAGTGCTGGGATTACAGGCCATCTAACAAGGTTTAAGATTATGTTCATTGGGAGGCCGAGACGGGCGGATCACGAGGTCATGAGATCGAGACCATCCTGGCTAATACGGTGAAACCCCGTCTCTACTAAAAAATACAAAAAAAAAAAAAACTAGCCGGGCGATGAGGCGGGCGCCTGTAGTCCCAGCTACTCGGGAGGCTGAGGCAGGAGAATGGCGTAAACCCGGGAGGCGGAGCTTGCAGTGAGCTGAGATCCGGCCACTGCACTCCCGCCTGGGCAGCAGAGCAAGACTCCGTCTCAGAAAAAAAAAAAAAAAAAAAAAAAAAAAAGATTATGTTCAGAGTGATAGGAGGGATGTTGTGCAAATTTGATAGAATGAAGGACTTCTTATCTTCAACATTAAGTGATAGAAGAATATAAAGAAAAGTTTATATGTATCTGATTTAGAAAGATCAGGTCTCCATAATCAAAAAACATGGCAACAATTAAAATCTTATGAGACAAGGAAGACTCAAAAATATATAACCCGTATCATCGCTAAAAACATTATTTGAGAAAGTATTCCATCCAAAAGGGAAAACAAACAATATGAATCAGAATAAGGGATTCAAAAATAAAAGAATCATAGCAAATGGTAAGCAAAAAAGACTAATAAGAAAGGCTCATAAATTACTCATTGATGAGTAATTAATTGCTAAAAGTTCAATTCTGTAACAATGCAAATTATTAGAAGATTTCATAATTTTAAAATCCAGATTATTTTAACAAAATTTAGGATAAAGGCAAGGTTATCACTCAAGAAAGCATAAGGACAATTAATTAATTAAAAGGAAATAATAAGAATGATAAACATGTAAAAACTGCAACAGATAAATAAAATCTCAGTGAAATTGGGTTAAATGATCACACAAAACAGAGAGGGACTCAGAATTTCTCTATCCCCTGTTTTCCCCTCTCACTCCCACACACATTCTAAATCATATTCCAAATTCCAAGTGGAAACAGTATTTATGATAAATAGACTGCTTCATATTGAAAAAAGGTACAAATCACAAAATTTAATATAATATAATGGTTAAGGACGTGTACATGTATGTATATAGACATATATGTGTGCATGTCTATACGTATAATAGGATGTTAAATAAATTATATACATATATGTGTTATCTCTCTATATTCATATACAATGTTAAAAATGATATGCCTCCTAGACCAGCTTTGACCAAGAGACGATACAATGATAGTGTCTGTCTGCAAATATTCTAATACTTACATTCTTCCTTTTTTTATTTCTTTAGTCTTTCTTACCTGGCTAGTAAATCTGGTACAATGTTGAAATGGTAATAGTGGGTATTATTTTATTTTGAATGCAAAAATGTTTCAATATTTCATTATGTATTTAGTTTTTTTTTGTTTTCTGTAGATATCTTTGATCAGATTAAGGGCATTCCTTTCTATTCATAATTGGATAAGTACTTATTCTTAAATAATAAATGTGAGCTGATATTTTTCCTCTTTTCTCCTTTTACTGTAATAAGATGTCAAATTTAAAACTAATCTTTATTCATATAATGAATCCAACTTGGCCTTGATGTGATGATTTTGTATGTATCATTGAATTCATATACTAATATTATATCTATGTTTATGAGATAGATAACTATATAATTTTTTGTAGTCCTGGTAAGATGCGGTATTGAAAATTATGCTATCCTCATATAAAATAAACAACTATTATTTTTTCTTTTTTCTGAAATAATTTTTAAAATACTGGTGTTAATTTTTTCTCAAATGTTTGATAAAATTAACCAACTGGGAAACCTGTAGGTTTAGAGTTTTCTTAGTTTGAACATTCTTAATTACAGATTTTATTTAACTGTTGGAGAGCTATTCAGTTTTTTATTCCTGAGTCAGTTTTGTAATGTTGTCTTTTTCAAGGATTTTTTCCTTTTGCGCAGGCTGGAGTGCAGTGGCGCGATCTCTGTTTACTGCAACCTCCACCTCTCCGGTTTAAGCGATTCTCATGCCTCAGCCTCCCAAGTAGCTGGGATTACAGGCATATGGCACCATGCCCTGCTAAATTTTGTATTTTTAGTAGAGACGGGGTTTCACCATGTTATCCAGGCTGGTCTTGAACTCCTGACCTCAGGCGATTCGCCTGCCTTGGTCTCCCAAAGTGTTGGGATTACAGGCGTGAACCACCATGCCTGGCCTCTATCTACATTTTAAATTTTTCTACATAATAGTCTATTAATTATTTTCATCATATCCTCTTAGTATCCTTACTGTTTGTAGAATCTGAGGTTATATCCATTTTCATCATATTTATGAACACATTTAAGATATCATACATAAAACTGTCTCACACAGAGTCTGGTAGAGGGACTGATTGATGTTTATAACATTAGAATATATTTCTTAAAAATAGCTCCCACAATCCTGACTTACCTTTCACTACTATATGCCCTGCATTTATATCACCTGAAATTTTGTTTATTCTATAGCAGAAGTCCATAAATATGAGTTGATTTGCCTAAACTTCCAGAATGAGTTCTGAAAAAGAACCAAGGCAACTCCAACTCGATTTAAAAAGCTTTTAGTATACTTACAGCCAGAAAAAAAAAAAAAAAAAAAAAAAAGAAAATCAATGTAAGCATTAAAACAACTTATTTTACATGGTATCCAACTTTAACTTTATTGAATGTCATTTTATCTTAACATGGCTTTTGGTTCTAAATCTATTGATTCATCATTTTAACCCACCTAGGCTATTTTCCAGATATCATTTTATGTAATACCTCACATATAACAGATTCACACATTGAATCGGAATTACTCAAAGCCCTACAATCAATCAAATTGACCACACATCCAAATGCATTTTTTGCAGCTCCACCAGAGGCTACTAGAGGAAAAGGTGTTCTCGTAACACTGCATTACAGTTCACATAGGCAATGCATGTTCCCAAAGCCCTGGGTATTTCCTTCCTAAGTTTCTCAATTGAGCTTTCAAAAATTAACTTTTGGGAATCAATCCCACAGGCCAAATTATGTTTACAAACTCCACGTACAGTTGGAAATATTCAACTTAGCACAAGTTTCATTGGAAATAATTGAATGCATTAGCTGCCCATTCCATCTCCAGTGAAAGATAGCCACAAAACTTTTTGTCATACCACATCTGCACTTGTATCATTATTTAACTCTTCTTTTAAACCACAGATGCATTCTAGTACAGGAAATACAATTATATGCATGTTCCTAAAAATGAGTTTTAGTGCCAAGCAATCACAGACTTACCAGAAAGCCCCAGGGCATATTATGATTGTATATTGAAAGATATACAGGCTTCATAAAATAAGTTTAAACAACAAAAGTAAAAGGGAACATTGCTATTTTTATGATATAGTACAGATATAACTGTGGCCAACTGTGGAACAGAGTTTTAGTTCTATTATACAATGCTTTATAATTCTGACTTAGCTCTGGGGATCATACGGTTAAGGACAAATATGTCTCCTGAAGTCCCCAAATTCAAGAAATTGAACATTATGTTTGAATAAATAACCTATTTCTTATCTTAGTACAGTTACCAAGATAGATGAAAGTATATTGGGAAAAAATAAACATCCTTGTAAAACCACAAACTTGGTTTAATTGGTATCTTACACGAAACCATGTTGTCATGCTATAAAATAGTGGCTTGTAACAGAGATTTAAAAAAATCTGCACTTTTCTAACTTTTCAGCCAAAACGACTAGGTAGGCAGCACATTGCAGTGGAAAAAGTGAGAAATCTAAAACCACATGGAGCTGGATTCAAATTCTGTTTTACATATGTAGTACTTATGTGCGTCTGTTAAATTTGTTTTGCTTATTTGAATTTGTTTCCCCATGTATTAGAAGTGGAATATTGATACTCATGCCTAGCAGGATTAAGAGTAAATTAGATAATATGCTCAAAACTGCTAACACAATCTCTTAATCATGACTACCTATTCATTCAACACACATATATTGAACATCTGCAATATATTAATGTGATGCAAAAATAATTGCAGTTTTTACCATAGAATGTAATGGCAGAAAACACAATATTTTGCACCAACCTAATACTAGTCATTGGTTTAAGTATTGTTTAGCAAAACGGTAGAAAATATAGAATAAAGCCAATAAATATGTAATGTAACATGAAGAATTGTAGGCATCATTAAAACATACACACAGATACAAACATACACAGAGCATGTAAGAAGGCAACATGTGAAAGGGTGGTCAAGAAAGGATTCTCCAGAGGTAGTGTCTTCATGAAAACTAGAAGGAAAGGTGGGGGGCATGCTTTGTGGGTATCTAGAAGAAGAGACTTCCATGCAAAGGGAGAAGTCCCTGAATAGGCTATGTGCCTCACATGTTCTGGGAGGGCTTAGAAATATGCCCCTAGAATGTAAAAAAGGAGATAGTATCACAAATATATACTAAACTATACAGCGCAGAGCAAAATCACTGGGGTCAGAGTGTCTAAATCCATGTCTTGGGTCCGCCTTTGGCAAGTCACTTAAACTTCTGGGCTTAGGTTTCCTCATCTATAAAGGTGGAAAGACTATCTTCCACTGTTATTGTCAGAACTAAGTGTGTTAAATATTAAGAAGCTATAACATGGTAAATACTAATGAAATTTTATTTTTAAAATTAATAACAAGCACAAAATAGGGTCCTATAATTCCCTTGCTGGAAAATTAATCTTCACTTCCCAAGTGTATTATTCGATCAGAATTCTTGAATTTAACATTTTAAAATACATCTTATTTGCATGAAACTTGTGGGCATTCTCTGTTCTAGAAATATGCATTTCCTGTTCTTCCCTTGTTTTGTTTTTTAAAGGGATTTTTTGGGATAAAATTAGAATTTTATTTCTTTCCAAAACTCAAGAAATCTTATTTAAGAGTTCTGCTATCTCTTGAACATCAGTGAACTATACAAACATTCTGAAGACTGATGAATCACAAAATTCCAAAAAGAATTTTTAAATTGAAAAACAAATATTTTTCATGTTTTCTCTTTGAAAAATTTGACAGCTAGATTAACAATTTTATCTACTTTAAACATGACTGGTATTTAGCATTCTAACAAAATGCAGATTTCATTGCCTGTAATAATGCCTTTTGCATTTCAGCTTAGAATTTGCTACTTGCTTTTCCATGTATTTCCTATCTAATTCTGACAATAATGTAGTGAAGTTTTACTTTCTCCACTTTGAAAACGTATGAACTAAGATTAATACAAAGTAACTTAAAATAATCCTGAGGTTAAGTGTTAGAGATAAAACTTAATCTTAGACATCGTAAGTCCAGCACTTATTCCCCATTTAATAATATCTGCCAATTTCAGTTAGTTTAGAATGAACTAAATATATGAAAAATCTCATACTAAAGGCATCAGCTCATGGTGAATATTTATTGTATTTACTAATCATGAGGTGCACAATTGGGTTTACATTTTATAAACTGTGCTCAATATAAATTGTCTCTTTCATTTTGAAAGAAGGAATAAGGATATATAGATTTTTATTAAAAAAACTTGTTTAGAGTGTAAGAAAGTGGCCCAGTTTTAACCTTCTGCATATGGTTAGCCAGTTATCCCAACATCATTTGTTGAATAGGAAATCCTTTCCACATTGTTTGCTTTTGCCAGGTTTGTTGAAGATCAGATAGTTGTAGGTATGCAGTCTTATTTCTGGGTTCTCTACTCTGTTCCATTGGTCTATGTGTCTGTTTTTGTATCAGTGCCGTGCTGTTTTGATTACTCTAGCCTGGTAATAGTTCGAAGTCAGATAGTGTGAATCCTCCAGTCTTGCTCTTTTTAACTTATTATTTCCTTGACTATTTGGGATTTTTTTGGGTTCCTTCTGGATTTTAAAATCTAGTCCTGTGAAGAATGTCAATGGTAGTTTAATAGATATAGTATTAAATCTATACATTGCTTTGGGCAGTATGGCCATTTTAATGATAATGAAATGATTCTTCCTATCCATGAGCATGAAAGACAGAAATACCATTCAACCAAACAATCTCATTACTGGTTATATACCCAAAGGAATATGAAACATTCTATTATAAAGACACATGAACGTGTGTGTTCACTGCAGCACTATACACAGTAGCAAAGTCATGAAATCAGCCTAAATGCCAACTAATGATAGACTGGATAAAGAAAATGTAGTACATGTATATCATGGACTACTATGCAGCCATAAAAAAGAATGAGATCATGTCCTTTGGATGGAGCTGGAGGCCATTATTTTTAGCACACTAGCATGAAACAGAAAACCAAATACCATATGTTCTCACTTATAAGTGCGAGCTAAATGATGAGAACACATGGACACATAGAGGGAAACAACACACTCTGGGGCCTTTTGGAGGGTGGAAGTTGGGAGGAAGAAAAGGATCAGGATAAATAACTAATGGGTATTAGGCTTAATACCTGGGTGTTGAAATAATCTGTACAATAAATCCCCATGACACAAACTCACAAACTCTATGTGACAAACTGGCACTTGTAGCCCTGAAATTAAAAGTCTAAAATAAATAAAAATCTCTCATAGCCTATAAAATGGATCTGAATATATAGGAGTTACTAGGAAAATCTTTGATAAACAAATTAAAATATCTCACTTGGAAAGATTATGAGATTTAGAGCCACACACAATTAGATTGATATCTGTTGATCACCATTTCCTAGCTCTGTAATTCTGGGTAGTGGTACTGAGCTCTATTCTCTTTATTTATTAAGTGGAGCAAATAATTACTTTCTACTATGGTTGTTCTGTGAATTGCATGCAAATCATCCACCAGCATCTTGAACACAAAGAGACCATTGCAAAAGTGTTAGTCTTCCTTATCTCATCAACCCCAACATCTGCTGGAATACACTGAACGAATGTTACATGTTATCTCGAGTTTATTTTTAAGTCAGTATTCCAAAGACTCATTAATTCTCTTGGTTGGTTTTTCAAGTTATTTCACTTTGGGAAGCAAAATATCCTTTTCATCCTTTGTAGTAGTTTGTACTGTTAGTCTCCGTTTCACTTGTAATTTGAATTTGATTTTCATTTCTTCTTTTCATTTAAATAATATTTAAAATGGGTTTCCCATAAACCTCATCCAATTACCTGAAGAATATTTGAGAGGCATGAGAATGTCTTTATAAATAATGCCATCCAGTAATCATAGACCTTAATGTATAAAGTAGATGGTGTCTGGCAATTTTCAAAATTTTTGTACACCATTGGAAGTCATCTGTGGCAGCTATGAGAATATACCTTGCTGGTCTTCAGCTATAGACAGACTCATTATCTTAGGGCCCCAGCAATGAACACTGCAATCCATTTTTCCCGAGATTTCCATTTCCACAGTCTGCACCCAGCCAATGACAGTTCAGTTCTATAAGGCAGACCTATTCCAGGAAGACTTGAACTCTGAACTTGCCCAAACTTGATGTGACTTTACAGCATTCTCTGACAATTCTACCCAACCTTTCCTCCCTCTGTTCTTCACATAGGGCTTGATTTGCATCAAAATCTACTTACTCTCCCAGTCTTTCCTAACTTCTTCCCTGTTTTTCTAGAACAGTAATTCCCCTAATAAAATTATTGCAAATTTATACCTTTTTATTGGCTGCTTCTCAGAGAAAATGGACTAACACATCAGTTTATCATCAAGCTTAAATATAAACAAAAAGACCAACTAGGTTTCAAAGAGCTGAATGTGAAACACATAAAAGAATTGAGAATATTTAGCTGAAATAAAAGGTCCATAACATACCCCCTTTCAGTACATTATGACAAAGCGATCTTTCCAAAAAGCACCTGAATATGTTTCTGAATATATTTTTTAAAAACTTTAAAAAGTAAAAAAAAAAAAAAAAGTCTCAAGGTCAATATGGTATAGGCAAAATTTGTGGACTTCAAAGTTAGAAATACTTCATTTGAATAATAACCCTTCTACTTATGGGCATATGCATGTAAAATTAGGCAAGACACTTGAAACTTCTGAGTCTCATTTCTGCTTTTTAATAAATTAATAGCAATAATAACTATTCATCAAGATGTCACTTAGCAAAAATGGTCTCACAATACTCTTGCTTTTTTCATAAACCATATCATGAATTCGCAACTCTACCCTGATTTATTGCTTTTCATTCTCACTTAATAATCTCCTTAGCTCCTGATCCACTATCTTCTGTCTTTATAGCTGTGCTCATGGGCCTGATGCTTGTTACCACTCTTTTTTATTACATAAACTAAGATTTGTACTTAGTCCATGTATTTCTATCTGCTTCTTAGGGTTCTAGGTAGAAAATTTTAAAATTTGTCCTTCTCTGCTGGTGCCGAGTCATGGACAAAAACGATTTTTCAGGTTGGCCTCAGCTCTCAAAATGTGAGAGAGTGAAGAGAAGGCTGTATGGCAAGAATAAAATCATAGCTAGGTTCCACCCTTTGAAATGATGTGATGTAGTAAAATATTCACTCTGTAAAGTTTTAGGAAATTCATTGATTCAAGAGTTACATGAATTGTTTTGTTCATATCTGCATTCATGCCTGTATTGCTGGAATAAGTTGCCCTGGAGATTGACGTTCTAAAGCATTCTGCCTTTTTTCCCTCTTAGACAATTAATGCCAACAACACCTTTACATTATGTCCTAAAAAGCGGCTTATGTCCTTTGCCCATTTTTTTAATGAGGTTTTTATTGTTGTTGTTATGTTATTTGAGTTCCTTGTATATTCTAGATATTAGTCCTTTGTTGGAGGCATAAACTGCAAATATTTTCTCCCATTCTGTAGTATTTCTGTTTACTCTGTTGAATATTTTTTTCTGCTGAGAAACTTTTTAGTTTAAATAAGTTCCATTTGTCTATTTTTGGTTTTGTTTCATTTGCTTTTTGGGTCTTGTTATAAATTCTTTGTCTCGGCCAATGTCCAGGAACATTTTTCCTAGGTTTTCTTGTAGTACTTTTATAGTTTTAGGTCTTACATTTAAGTCTTCAATCCTTCTTGGCTTAACTTTTGTATACGGTGAGAGCTAGGGGTCCAGTTTCATTGGCTAGCAAATTTTCCCACCACCATTTATAGAATAGGATGTTCTTTCCCCATTGTGTTTATTTCTATCAACTTTGTCAAAGATCAGTTGGTTGTAGATTTGTGGCTTTATTTCTGGGTTCTCAATTCTGTTCCGTTGATACATGTGTCTATTTTTGTAGCAGTACCATGCTGTTTTAATTACTATTGCCTTGTATAATTTGAAGTCAGGTAATTTGATATGTCCAGCTTTGCTTCTTTCACTTAGGGTTGCTTTGGTCATTCAGGCTTTTTTTTTTTTTCCCCATATGATTCCATGTGAACTTTAGTATTGTTTTTTCTAATCTTGTGAAAAATCATGTTGGTAATGTGATAGGGATTGAACTGCATCTGTAGATTGCTTTGGGCAGTATGGTCATTTTGACAATTTTGATTTTTCCTATCTGTGAGCATGAGATGGTTTTATTGTTCATTTTTGTCATCAAGAATTACTTTCATCAGTGTTTAGTAGATCTCTTTGCAGAGAACTTTCACCTCCATAGTTAAATGTATTCCTAGGTATTTTTGTTTTTGTTGTGGTTATTTGTAAATAGGATTGAGCTATTGATTTGTTTCTCAGCTTGAACATTATTGGCGTATAGAAATGCTACTGACTTATGTACATTGGCCAAAGGAGAAGAGCAGACATTTCTCAAAAGAAGAAATGCAAGCAACTAACAAACACATGAAAAAAATACTCAATGTCACTAGTCATCAGAGAAACGCAAATTAAAACCACATTGAGATATCATCTTATACCAGTCAGAATGGTATGTGAAAATAAGGACATGCTATACACTATTAGTAGGAATGTAAATTAGTTTAACCTGTATGGAAAACAGTATGGAGATTTCTAAAATAACCAAAAATAGAATCCATCATTCAACCTAGCAATCCCACTACTGGGTGTCTACCCATAGGAAAATAAATCATTATATAAAAAAGACACTTGCACTTCTATGTTCCCCACACTCCTATCTTCACAATCACAAAGTCATGAAATCAACCTAGGTGTCCATCAGTGGTTGACTGGTTAAAGTGATTGTGGTATATATGCACCATGGAATACTACACAGCCATAAAAAATGAAATCAAATACTTTGCAGCAAGATAGATGGAGGTAGAGGCCATTATCCTAAGTGAACTAACTCAAAAACAGAACATCAAATACTATATTTTCCCATAAGTGGGAGCTAAACAATAGGTACCTGTGGACATAAAGATGAAAATAATAGACACTGGGAACTCGAAAAGTGGGAAGAGGGAGATGGTTGTAAAGAAATTACCTGTTGGGTACAATGTCCCCTATTTGAGTAATGGGTACACTAGAAACTCAATCCCCACCAGTATGCAATATACCCATGTAATAGGCAGATATATTCCCTGGAGCTAAAATAAATTTTTTTAAAGGTGGCCTGATTCCTTTTAGTTCTCAGCTTTATGGCTTCCACGTACAAACTTTCCTTTAAATGTGTAGATTGGCTCCTATGAAAATCAAGGAATTAATGTAAAATTGTCGTATATGACTCATGGTTATTATGTACTATTATCTTCATTTAGACACTGTAAAACGTTAACTACAAATCTTAATATAAAAAGGAGTGTCGTTACATGAAGTAACACCTCCAAGGGATTGCAATAGAAGCAATTACATGGTGCAAAATGCTTCTCTGGTGTAACACAACAGTGAGTTTGTAAACTTAATCTCCTTCCACTCCACTGCTTTCATTCAGAAATGCATCCTTTCGTACTAGGATTGTTTTTATCTCCTACTTGGTATCAATCACTGCCCTTATTCGAATTTCATTAATCTGTCATTCAAAGTTCTAATTACATAATTTATCTTTGGACATGGGCAAATTTGTATTTTTAGATGATTTACAAGAGGTTTTTAAAAGTTTGAGGAGGAAACTGTTTAAATGTCCTTATTCTCACTTTCCAGAATCAGCTGCCTTTAATATTTTGACGTAAGTGTTTTTAGAAATTTTTTCCAGATTCATAATTTTGAAAAAAATCAAAGTAATGGTTAATGATTTATTTCTATTGGTAATAATAAATGTTACATTAAAAAAGATCTTCATTAAAGAAAGACCATTCATGACTCATTTTCATTTCTTTACCCCCCTTTCTAGGTAAAAAGTAGTAGAAGGAGATTATTCAAACCCCATTGCCAGAATAAAGTTCTTATACCCATCCAGGATCCATAGTTTCATGTAGTAGTTTACTATATTCTCATAGCCTTAAATCCCACATAGAGTCTAAAAAACTTCTTTCATTTTTCAATTCCAGAGGACACTTTTATCTAAACAATCCTATCTTACTTCTTTGCTCATAAAAATTTGGCTCCATTAAAGGCTCTTTAAAAAAATCATACGTCTGATGCCCTTCTCTACTCATCAAGTAGAGCTGATTCTCTCTCTGTCATACCTGCCCCATGGTTACGCCTCCATTGTAGAACTTGTAACACTTCTCTCTGTAATTTTGTGTAGCCTCTGTTGTAGGTCTGCGAAGAACTTGAGAGCTGAGGTTGTTTCTTCTTCATCTTTGTAGCTTCTGAATGCAGAATCGTACCAGTCCTTAACCTGGGTTCAATAAATTTGTGTTTTAGAGGAAAAGCAGAGATATGGTGATTATGGATATGGAGGGATGAAAGGAAGGACAGAAAGAGGCTCTAGCTTGATTGTGATTTATGAAAATTCGATAAAATGTCTTAGGTGAACAGCTAAAATAGTATATACACTGCAAAGCGGAAAAGTCATACTCACAGGTGACACCTAATTAAAGCTACTATTGAGTAGCTTTCCTGGCATAAATAATTTGTTTAAGAAATCAGGTTGTGTTTTGAGCACTAGAAAAAAGTTCTGCTTTACTGAGAAAGAATTGTTTTCACAGAGCATTTTAGAATATAAAAATATCAAGTGAAGATGCAGAGGCAAGTCTTTAAATTTTCCCTTAAGATAGGACAAAGAAAGTAAACTTTGAAAATAACTTTCTATTTGAAATCTCTGAAATGAAACCTTATAGCACTGAAAATGAAATGAAGCCTTATGAAAATAAAATTACACAAAAAGTATTTTTGTTTATTTTTTCAAAGTTTCATATGACTCCAGCGAGATCTTCCAATTTCTGGATTCTAAACTTCAGGTAAATAAGATCGATTAGTAAAAAAATAAATTTTGATAAATTTTTATTTAGTAACTAATCTGGTAGATTTCAAAGAAATAATATTTTTTATATTGCTTTAATCTCAAAACAGGAAAATTTTGCAGTTACTAGAAATTATTTCCAAAATTTATACAGTCTAGTTTAAATATGACTATATGTCAATGTATCCAAATAACACTACTATTAGTTATTTAAAAGTGTTAGCTCTGTGTTGTTTATTAGGTAATATTTATCAGTCAATTACATTAAATAGTAAAAAAATTTGAGTGAATTTCAAACTAATAAGCGAAAATGTGATTTGTGTTATAGTGATATAGTTGTGGGATGTTGCTGGCTGATTCTTTCTGGATTTTTGGAGATGAACTCACTAACAGTAAATTTGCCCTGTAGGATATAAGTTAACCAATCATATGTGTCTTATATGTGTCTTAAATCAGTTAATTAATTAAATAATTAATTTTATTGAGACAGAGTCTCCCTCTGCTGCTAAGGCTGGAGTGCAGTGGCATGATCTCGGCTCACTGCAACCTTCGCCTCCTGGGTTCAAGTGATTCTCCTGCCTCAGCCTCCTGCCCATCTTGGCCTCCCAAAGTGCTGGCATTGCAGGTGTGAGCCACCACACCCAGCCCATATGTGTCTTTAATCTCAAACCAGAAATTGCTTTCCACAGTTGCTAAGACTATATCACTTCTTAGAACTAGAGCAGATAAAATGACGAGAGAACTCTCACTAAATTATCCTTGTGGGCTCCTTCCAATGTTTTTTACATTTCAGAATGAGTTTCAGTCTTGCCAGTTACAATATCACTGGTTATAGATTGAATATAGGTACCAATAGAAAGGACTAATCCAGGTAGGAGACTTAGGTAAAATGTACCTCAGAAATGGAACTATTTGGTGGCTTTTAGGTGACAGAATTAATCAGAAAGTGTATTAAATTGGAGGAAAAGAAAGCAGCAGAATGTATTAACCAGGTTTGCTGTGTATCAAACAGTGTTTAAATCCTATTTATTTATTACTCAAGTCTGTGTGTCATACAGAAATACAAATTAATTTTGAGCAACAACTGAATTCTTTTGAAGTAGTAGCAGTTAAAAATCATCTATCTTCGTGAAGATCTTAAAGTAACTTAAAATATAATAAACACAAGAAGAAATTTTCAAAGATAGAATGTATGTCAGATGGAATTTTTTTATATTTGCTACCAATTTAATAAAGAATCAGTTTATGACCCAAATCATATTGAGCCAAATAATGGGAAAAACATGTTTTCAGTATTACATTCAGTATATTTTTAACTTAGTTATTTAAATATTATAACAGAAAAATATAATTCAAAACTTTGCCTACGCCTTAATCATTTTAGATCCTTTACTTTTCTTTGAGGTCAGCCAAGTTCTTCAATAGTATAAGATTGTGAAAGTGGTTATTAATATTGTTAGGTGAGTTTGATAATTCTAAAACTTGGAAAATGTATTACAGTTGCTGGATGGCCTTTTCAGGCAGGGTTCTAAAAGTCTATCTAATAAATTTTGGCAGCATTTATTTCATATATGAACTCAATCCATTGATGAGTAATAAGTGCTAACATTTGAGTGCATAAATGTAACATGTTTTAAATGAGCACTTGAAGTGCACTATCTTTTATAATCTCACAATGATCACAAAGGGAATGGAGTTTTTTCAATGTCTATTTTGCAGAGAGAGATAAGTTGAAGGAGGTGAAGTTACATTCCAAGTTTACTCATGTAGTAAAGAGGGAGTCAGGATGTGAGACTAGCTCTAGCCATAACATCAGCATCCCACTTAACAATAAAGAAAAAGGTAATGCAAGTATTTATTTTCTCTAAAAAAAGGACTCTAAGTTTCTCTTTGCAATTTAATTCCCCCTTTACTTACCAAGATTCGATTATATGGGCCACAGAGGCCTAAAGCAGTCTTCTACCTGGATTAGTCCTTTCTGTTGGTACCTATATTCAATCTATTTCCAGTGATACTGTAACTGGCAAGACTGAAACTCATTTTGAAATGTAAAAAATATTGAAAGGAGCCCACAAGGATAATTTAATGAGAGTTCTCTCGTCATTTTATCTGCTCTAGTTCTAAGAAGTGATATAGTCTTAGCAACTGTGGAAAGCAATTTCTGGTTTAAGATTTAAGATCTTAATTTCCTTTAGGCTTAGATACATTGTTCAATTGATTTCAGTTACTGAGGACGATAGAGAAAGTGGGTATCAGAAGGCTCTGTGCCCAAATGGGAGTCTGTGTTTCTTTTTTCTATTTTGTCTTACCTCATAGATTACAGTCTTTTAACATATTAACACATCACTCTTATGCAAAGTATGAGAGGCAATGAATATTAACAAAATATATTTATATGTCCCTTGTAGATGTTTCACTCTGAGTAATATTAGCAACAGTAAATGAACAATTATGAGAAAATACAGAATATCCTGGTGTGAAAAATGTGAGGAACAAAGGGCAATGTAGGATGAGAGGACTTGAACTAACCATGAAGGGTTGTTAAACTCCAGTGGAGAGATAACATTAGGTGAATGGAAAGTAAAAGTTCTCTCTACTCTTCGAACTCCCAAGTTACCGTGAATAAGACCAAATTCTTCCTGTGAATACTGAATCTGTGTACTTTCTTAGCTATTGCAAAGTAATTAATTTCAGAGTTACAAATAAATGAAAGGATCAATTAATGGTTGGACAGCTTATTGAGTTACATTTGTCTGTAGTCTCACAGTACTACAAGAACCAATTGCTTCAATCACCTAACAGACTTTAAAATAATTCAAATTCTTTGAGGATCACTTAAACAAAAACCTTTTTACTATTTCTACTTTTTCAAATGGTTGTTATTTTGTAATTTGTTTAAGCAAGAGATATGGGATGTTCATTATTTTTCCTTTAAGTATTTGGTTGAAGGGCTCTTCAGAGATCTCTAGCTCACACTCTCAGACAAGCCAAAAATTACGTAATTTACTAGCACTTTCGTAATATACAATCTCAAACAATGTCCATGACATTTTTTGTTTCTATTCCAAAACTTTGTTTTCATTGGCCATGACTAAACTTCCTTAGCATTTCTATATGACTTTGAAATCCACTAAAATTCATACTAGGGAGATTTTTTATTGTGATCAAAGGTCTAGTTGACACTAAAATCATTCAGGGTGTCTGTAAGCTAAAGGAATAAAGGTGCTTGTTTTGGTCAGGTAAGTCAGGACTGCAATTAGTTCCAAAATTTATCCACGCCTTTAAGGAAGTTAGAGCTTATGTGCTATATCTGATTTTTGTGTGCCTCTAAACTTCAGGGCATTCAACAAGTGGTTGATGATGCTCTGAACTGTGTGAAGGCTCTGGGTTCAATATTGATGGAAACATACCTTTTAAAGAGCTTTTACTGAGAATTTCCTCCACATTTATAGGGGCAAGTGTAGCAAATGAGACTTCCTGAATAGCCATAAATGTATTAAATTTGCAGCCATACGGCCGGGCATGGTGGTTCACGCCTGTAATCCCAGCACTTTGGGAGGCCGAGGTGGGAGGATCACGAGGTCAGGAGATGGAGACCATCCTGGCTAACACGGTGAAACCCCGTCTCTACTAATAATACAAAAAAAATTAGCCAGGTGTGGTGGCAGACACCTGTACTCCCAGCTACTCCGTAGGCTGAGGCAGGAGAAAGGTGTGAACCCGGGAGGTGGAGCTTGCAGTGAGCAGAGATCGCACCACTGCACTCCAGCCCGGGTGACAGAGAGAGACTCTGTCAAAAAAAAAAAAAAAAAAAAAAAAATTGCAACCATAGCATGCTGGTGTAAAAATGGAGACAGGGAAAGAGAAAATGGGAGATGGGGAGAGAGAGAGGGAGTGATCCTCAAATTCACAAACCAAATGGTTAAAAAAAAAGGATGAAAATGCCTATGAATGGTTGATCTATCACGCAGTTCTTTAAAAAGAACATATATAAGTAGATTCCAAACTATGTTTTTTAGAATACTATTATCTTTAAATGTCAAAAATGTTTTTATACATTTGTAATGTAAGTCCCTTGGGGAAATTAAAATGCCCATAAGAATGTTAAAATTTCTGAAATGCTTTGCAGGAAATAGTTAGAATAACATTAATTCAGTATTTCTCCAATTTATGTATTCAAAAACAGATCCAGATCCACTATTTTTTGTTTTCCTTTTTTTCAGATGAGCAGTTAATAGCATTTTGGGAATGGTGTACTGTAGAGCACTGTGTGGGAAAAGCTGAATTCATTAAACCAGACTGTCGTCAATATGACAAGTAACAAATAGGAGAAAATCACATAACAAACTGCCATTTTATCATAATAATTTTTAAAAGTTCAGACTCGTTAATATTAATATAAATTATCAAAGTAATATTCAGCTTCCATGGAAGGTAGATTTTAGGATCAAAATATAATTATTCCCTGGGCCAGTCCATGACCTTTGCTTATGAAAGAATTTAATAGCATAAAAATGTTTTCATCTTTACTATGTACTTGTCAATTCTGTGAGTACAAATATGATGCTGTCAGTGACTCTCATACTACACTGTCCTATTTGGAATTTGATTATTTTTTTCATTGTCCTCTGCACGTATTATTTTCCTTGCTGTTTTATGTTTCATGTTGTTTTAACTCGTGTCATTGTAACTTTTGTCATGTTTTCATAGGAATAAGGCATCCTTTTCTCTTTCTCCCTAAAATTACCACATATAACTGGTTTGAATTTCAGAAAGCATTCAAGCCAAGGAGGAAGCTGGTTTGGCATGTATTTCCCATGAACATCTATTGTGAATTGTTTTGCAGGTGCTCTCTTAAAAAATGTTCATTGTATCTATTTATGTATTTGTTTCACCTTCCTCTCATTTCTGTAGTTTTCCAGTTTTGCTCTCTATTGTGGCGTATGACGTTTATTTTTTAAAGTCAGATTAATTTATATTTATCTTGCAAATTGCATTCTCATTTCCCATAAAACCAAGAGATCTATTTAGCCTGTGATGACTTTCACACTTCAAAGATAGCAAAATCTTTTAGAACTGAAGTTCCTTGAAACAAACTAAAAATACATATAAGCAAACAGAAAAAATAAGTTTAAAAACAACTTCAGGCAGGGCGCGGTGGCTCACGCCTGTAATCCCAGCACTTTGGGAGGCCGAGGCGGGCGGATCACGAGGTCAGGAGATTGAGACTATCCTGGTTGACACGATGAAACCCCGTCTCTACTAAAAAATACAAAAAATTAGCCGGGCGGCGTGGCGGCGGACACTTGTAGTCCCAGCTACTCGAGAGGGAGGCTGAGGCAGGAGAATGGCATGAACCCGAGAGGCAGAACTTGCAGTGAGCCGAGATCGTGCCACTGCACTCCAGCCTGGGCAACAGAATGAAACTCTGTCTCAAAAAACAAAAACAAAAAGCAAAAAACAACTTCAGTACAAATCCAGCTAATGATCTGACCTCCCAATGAATCACTAAATGCTTAAAAATGTTACAGCCTTGACAAAAAAATACAGGTTAATTATTCTTTATTCATTTTTACAATAACTGACATGTACAGTTATGTACAGGTAACAGTGGAGGTAGTTATGATGAAGAGCTATTTTCACTAACCAGATATATGATATAAACATGTATTAGCTAAATTGCTTTTGATTGCAAGTAATACAAGCCCCAACGATTTTAGTACTAGAAGGTTCAAAATGTAACTCAGAAGACAGCGGTAGGGTGGGTTTACTAGTTGTAATGGGGTTCAGAGTCATCAGGTTTTTGCTATGTTGTTCTGCGGCTCTCTCAGGCTGCCCTGTCTCATGGCACTGCTCACAGCCTTCCAGGCAATGGTTGTCCCAGGAAAGATAGTCGAAGAGAGGGTGTGTGTGTGTGTGTGTGTATGTGTGTGTGTGTGTGTGTGTTGCGGGGGTGAGGGGGAGGGGTGCGCTGTAGTTATTCATTTCCTATGAGGTAATGAATATGTTAATTTCTTGTTTTAATCACTTCACAATGTATAAATATATCAAAACATCACGTTGTACATCTAATATCTATAAATATGATTTTTATCAATTATAATTTAATAAAGCTGAAAAATAGCATTGGGTGAATAAATATTATTAAATATAAAAAATAAAACTATTAAAACTGTAACAACTTTTAAAAATGTTGCAGGTTTGCCAAGGCTTCTGGAGTTAAAGCTGCCTTCTTATAATGGCAAGTGGAGGAGATGATCCTTATCAGGTCCCCTACTAGGTTCAGAAAGCTTGTGAAACCAAATGAGAAAAGTCATAATTGGTATCCTTTCCTCTTTCATTCATTCACCCATTCATTTATTCATACAGGAAATGTTTATTAGGAGTTTGTTATTTGCCTGACAAGACATATGAAGATAAATTAAGCAGTGACCAGAAATAGAAAGACTTAAGTGTGCTCTTCTTAGTACAAAGGTAGGACCCTTCTGAAGTGACTTCCATGTAAAATGGTGAAAAATCATGGGAAAAGCATTCTGGGCAGAATAAAATGGTTTGAGGCAAGGATGATCATTTGTTAGACTGAATTTCAGCAGGACCAGTGTAGTCCTGCTGAAACAAACTAAAGATACATGAAGCAAAAAGGGATATTTCTTTTGCATGGAAAAAAAAAACCCACTTGAAGTATTATGTTTAATAGTCCCACACACAAAGAAGCTATCCCTGTTTTGCCTCTTCCCTTCTCTAGCAAAGGGGTACATTTCACCTGTTAGAGGGAGTAGGAAAATACCTTAGGACATTGAACATGTCAGAAGTAGTAGTAACTGGTTTCAAAGTATTCCATTAATCTCATATAGAAGGTGCAATGAAAGGGAACCTGAAGGACACAAGTGCTAAAAGTAGAGTAAAGGGAAGAAACAATTCACTTACCCCTGTTAGGATCAGAGAAATTTGGTGATTGGAGCTGCAGACACTATTAAATATGGAGCTCCTTAAGTAGGTAGAAGACAACAGTGAAAGACAACAATTTGGCTAAAGCCAAATCCCTGAATTTCTCAACACCATTCTAGAAGAGTTTGACTATTTCGTGGGCATTAAGCAGCCACAAAAAGTTTCTATGAATCAGGAATCGAAATCAGTCACTCCAGCTAGAATGAGAGTTACTAGAGAGAAGGAGAGGAAACAGAACTACTTAACAGACAGCTGTCAAAGTCAATTCAAGTTCAACTGGGAGCCAAGAGGCAAATACATGCCTGTATCAAAACATCTGTTGTACCTCACAAATATATACGCTTACTATGTACCCACAAAAAAATAAAAATTAAAAACAAAATATGAGGTCCTCTTGTATTTATTTTGCCCACCACCACCTTCTGATGTACTTCAGGGAGATTTTTCCTTCTTCCAATATGAATGTCCCCGAATGCGTGTCCAGACTCAGAATGCAGGTCCTGACAACCTGGCGATACCTCAGCCTCGCAGTCATCATCCTGACTTGCATCTTCACCACCTCCAGCATCATATCTCAGCCAATGACTGAAGGAGACAGCTGTAAGTAGAGTTCAGGGAAGAAACAATCCACATACCCATAATGAAACTACCTTCTCTATTACCTGTATATAACTGTACATGTCAGTTATTTTAAAAATGAATAAAGAATGGTTAGCTTGTATTTTTTGTCAAGGTTATAATTTTTTAAAGCATTTATGGACTCATTGGGAGATCAAATTATTAGCTGGATTTTTACTGAAGTTGTTTTTATACGTATTTTTTTCTGTTTGCTTACGTGTATTTTTAGTTTGTTTCAAGTATAGCCACATAGTAAGGACAGGAAGAGGGATAAGGAATGAGGTCAGAGAAGAAGTCAGAGTCCAATCAAACTATAGTCAAACATTTTTATAGGTTTTTGAGCAGAGTATGATATGATTTTATTTGTATTTTTAAAATCTTGCTGTTACTGATTTGGGGAAATTGAGTATAGAGGGTCAAGACTGGAAATTAGGAAGACATTTAGGATACATGTGCAGTGGTACTGGCTAGATATCGTGGTTTAAATTAGCATGCCATTAATGAAGTATCTGTGAATTGATAGAAATAGGAATACTAATAAAGTATGATCTATTCAATATACTTTGAGAATGTCATATAGTTAATATGCTACAATGGACGTATTACCCTGAACAGCACCATGATCTTTCATTTACTTTTTTAAAGCAGGCTAAAGAACAGACAAATCAAAGACTGTTTTTCTATCCCAGTGTTTAACATTAAAAGTTCCTTCTTATAAGGCATTCAATAAATATTGATTTCCAAACTGTGATATTACAGAAGCAGTCATGCTATATAATCCACTGACACAAATCCAAATCTTTGCCTCACTTAGGGCAGATTTCATAACTTCTGTGATTGAATTCCTTCATGTATGGAGTCAGGATGTTAATACGTAACTCAATAGACTTTCTCAAGCATTAAGTGAGATTGTGAATGTGAATCATTGAGCACACTCCCTAGCATGCATTAGCAACTCAACAGGTATTAATTTATTCTCTCCTATATTCTGAATAATTATTTTCAGGCTTCAGATATCATGAGAAATTTCACTGTGCATGTACTATTTTGATGTACAATTCTTTTTAAGGGTGAAGATGGTCTTAATGACATACCCAGTGGTCCAACAATTTTCTCGCAACTGCCAGAGGCTCTTAGAATAAGACGTGACTATGCCATGGAGATGAAACAAAAAAAATCTTTATGAGCTGGGAATTTATCCATTCTAGGCATAGATAATTTTCCTTTGGCAGAAGGCCTGACTGTTTACTGGCTTTGCTTTCTATTCTCTGAAAGAGGGAAAAATAATTTTCCCATGAAATTTCTAAGTTCCCAGAGCTATCAAGCAAAAAGATTTTGAGTAGACAAACTATTATGATTTAACTGAAACTATTAGAATTTAACTGAGCATCCTGTGATCTTCAGCTATCACTGAACAACATCACTAATCTCCATGACTCTCTAAGTTGAACATTTTATTCAGATTCATGTATGATACTATATATGTTCATTTGAAAAAAAAAATGTTGACTCCTCTTTTATTTATGATGGCAGAATGAACCAAATTTACCTCTGGCAACATACCTTAATGCCTGTTAATTATGATTCTTGTGTCTGTGGACTGCACTCTAGTTAAAACACAAAGACAAGCCACCTCCACTGCCCCCAAATTTTTAGGTACACAGAAACATAAGTATAGCTAGATTTTGATACTGATAATACCTGTACACTAATGGAAGTTCGTATGAACATGAGAGTGAATTGTGTTTTACTCTAATAACTTTAGCACTTAACTTTACTGTCAAGTACCTGCATCACTGATACTCTTCTGGTGAAAGTCAACCACAAGTCTCTGGTATCTAGACTCTTTCCATATTCCCCTTTGCTCCTGCCTCTTTTTTAAAATTTTATTTTATTTTTGCTAATTTTAATTTTTGTGGGAATATGATAGGTGTATATATTTGTGGGGTATATGAGATGTTTTGAAACAGGTATGCGACGTTGCTTCTTGAGTCACCCTCAGTTGAACTTGAATTCACTTTGACAGCTGTCTCTTAAGTAGTTCTGTTTCGTCCCCCTCTAGCATCTCTCATTCTAGATAGTGTATCTTTCATTTCTATTCCTGATGCATAGAAACTTTCTGTGGCTGCTTATTGCCCACCAAAGAGTCAAACTCTTCTAGAATGATGTTGAGAAATTCAGGTATTTGGCTTTAGCCAAATTATTGTCTTTCACTGTTGTCTTCCACTCACTTATGGAGCTCTATACTTAATTGTATCTGCAGCTCCAATCACCAAATTTCTCTGATTGCCAACAGGGGTAAGTGGATTGTTTCTTCTCTGAACTCTACTCTTAGCAGTCACCTCCCTCGGGTCCCATTTCATTGCACCTTCTAAAATAGATTAATGGGATACTTTGAGACTGGTATCTAATACTTCTGTTCAAGGTTCTTAGGTTGTTTTCCCACTTCCTCTACCAGGTAAAGTTTACCCCCTTGCTAGAGGAGGGGAGAGGCTGAACAGTGACAGCTCCTTTGTGTATGGGACTACTAAACAAAATACTTTAATTAGGTCTTTTTGCCATGAAAAGGTCAATGACCATCCTGTTTTGAAATGGGAACCTGTCATTAAGGATCAAGTTGCTTCGTATAATAATGACAGAATTTTTGTCTTCTGTTGGCTGACGTAGCATGCTGGGGGTGATAAAGATGCAGGTGCTTGTCAGGATGATGACTGTGAGGCTGAGGTATCTCCCGGTTATCAGGGTCTGCATTCTGAGTTTGGACATGCATTCAGGGAGATTCACATTGGGAGAAGGAAAAATTTTCCTGAAATACATCAAGAGTTGGTGGTGGACAAAATAGATCAGGAGGGATCCCTCATTCCTAGAGGAATGTGTCATCTGGATTCTAGTAGCAGTGATTCTGACATCTAATCTTACATCTATTTTCTTCTTCATTTTGATATATTAATCTATGCATTTAACACCTAATTTTTATAGACCTACTATGTTCCAGGCACCCGTCTAGGTGCTATGCTTACAGTGAGAGGCAGATTTATGAGAATCTAATAAAATTAAAGCATCAGGGTCTTTCCATCACAGGGCAACTCTTCTAAGGAGGCTTTATTAATGTCTTTCTATAAATTTTTCCATATAAGATGGTTTAACCAAAATCAGTTAAAACACTTTTGTCTTTTTATTTCTACTCCCCGTCATCATATTTCTCATCCAGTCAGTGTCTTTGGAGTGGCAAAAGAAACTCCTGGGATAGCATTAAGGGTAACTTGGGTTTAGAATGTACGTTTATTTTGAGATGAATGGAATATTTTTGTATTTAGTAGTAATTTCCATGTGGAGTTAAGTTATAGTTATTACTAATTATCTGAGGATAGAATGGTGTCCAGTAATACTCTGATCCCTGATGCTAGATGATAATGAACTTCTACTTAGGTGATGCAGTTATTCACATATCTAAGCAATCATCATTCAGGGCAAGAGAAAGATTTGGATCAAAGCAAGAATGCAGGACATATTGGTTGACAAAGACACTGTGATAGAGCAAATGTGGAAATTGGGAGGAAGATTGCCCTGAGAAAGTGTCTGTGATTGGGGGTGGTTAAAGTAGAAACACCTTAATGAATAAATTAGGGCACCCATAACTGCTGAGCAATAATTGGTTACAGCTGACATGTAATTTCATGTGCTACAGGTTAAAGTGGTGTCATATTTTCACACAAACACCATTTATTTTGGTAACATGAACTTTCCTTTGATGTCAAGTTTTGGTAGGTTGTTCTTACCTGGCATATACCTGGTAGATACTTTAGATTTCAAGACATATTTTTCAGCCCTTTTATGCCCTTTGGTACGACAAATATTGCTAACTTTAATCAGTGTTCTATTTTTGTACATTTAAATTAGCATGATTTCTCTGATACTTTTACATTTCGTAGCCATAAGCTTGATTACAAATATTCAAAAGCAGCTCTTGACTAGACAGGGACACCATTTTAATGTGACTTCTTTTTCTTTTAGTTTATATTCAGCACTGAACATAAGCATGGGCTTATACCTTAACCCCCCCATTCATATTCAGGTAAGGTAAATAGAAAATAACAAAGAGATGAGCATCCTGTAAACTGTTTGTTATAGGACTTAACCTAGGCATCTGTGCCCTGCGATTAGAAAGCAACCTTTTCTATCTTATGAGCAGGATTTGTAGGAAATATTATAGTTCCAGAAACTAAGACCGATTGTTCCAGATCATTCACTCCCTTTTGCTGTGTGATTTAAAGGGGATAATTCTTCTTACTACAAACTGCTAAAAAGCAATCTAATTCCATCCTGTCCATGTTCAGTCAAATAAAGTTGAGGATGACAAATTCAAAGCTTATAGGCTAAAGGCCTCTACAGTCTTTTTTGCCCAGTACTCTACAACTTTATAAAAAGCAATAAAATTTACTTGACTTTATTTTTCCTTTTTTGGTTTTTTGTGTTCTCTTGGTTGGAAAGCTTTTAAATTCACCCATAAACATTTATAGCTAAACTCTCCTTCTCCGTAATAACTCTTTCCTATACATAGTAGCCAATTTAGACTTCATGAATATTCTCCAGTGATAATCTCAGGCCTTCAAACAGTGGCTGAGTATACCATTCTCCAGAAAGTTCTTCAGAAATCAACGTACGGATATTCTCAAAGTCATCATACAGGATATCTGTATCCTTTAATATCTAAAAACAATCAAGCAAACAAAAGCCCCACAGTATTCTTAGATATATGGGAAATTCCATGGATGAAAATTCACATGAGCACAATTCATGGTTGTACCATGGACGATTTATTATTAATATGTATTTCACTATAAGGAGCCAAAAACCTACACCAAATTCAAGTCAATGTGTTTCTCAAAGAGGATTTAATAGCAGAAAACAACAACTCCAAACCATTCAGTTTATAGGCATTCCTCACCAAATCCCTAGGACCAAATTTGCATCTCCGTGATAGTCTTTACACTAAATGCTGTGAAAGTCTTCTGGAAGCTGATAGGTGTTTTATTTTATTTTATTTTATTTTCTCAGATCCTTCAATTCTTCTTTCTGGGACTATTTCTTCCACAATTGTGTAAGGTCTAATTTGCCTTACTTCATAATGTTCTTTCTTAGTGCTTCTGCTTCTCTAATTTGGCTATAACAGACCTTCTCACAGATTCCCTCTGGATGGCCAATAAATTATTAACATATCTTTTGACCACAACTAATGAACCAGGAGAGAAAAACTGATCAAAGAAGAAGTTTATCTTTAGACAAGCCTGTTGAGATTATGTGAGCCAATTAGATAACTTTTTGCACTTTAGGATTGGAATACAGGGATTGCGTAGATTAGTCAGTGGATTTCAAACAAATAACTGTATATAGAAATGGGGCAGGAATTCTCATTGTGAAACATTCTGAAGGATCATATGAAAAATATGTAGAGAGGGAAATAAAAAGAGAGAAAATAATTTCTGAAGATACCACATTTTGCCACAAAATTGTGATTCTGTTGCCAAAAAATAAATAATTTTCTGTAAAACTGATACATCACTATGTATCATGCTCTGTGCTAGGCACTTAAAAAAGACAGAAACACTTTCATCACCTCTCAGTGTTTGGAAGACAAACCCAGAAACAGAGAGTTATTAAACAATGTAATGACATTAGTGATATGCAGAGTAAGATGGGGAGGACACGGTATTCCGTCTTTTACAGAACACAAGGCTATGCTTTCCTTCAATTAGGAATAGAAGGATTTCAAGACACCTGCAGTAGTAAGTCTGAGACAGGAAAAGAAGTACATTCTTCTTCAATAACATTCATTTTGTTTATAACCTGTAACAGCTTATATTATCACAGTCAATTACTGTAACTCCCTTGCAAACATCCTCAACTGTCATTTCTTTACTTGCTTTCCTATACATCTCTGAAAAAGAAACACAATCCAAGTTAATCAAACTCTCTACTTGTGCCTGCAAGTTTGCAGATGAACATAACTGAAAAAATAGTGCTGATCCCACTTTAAATGTACGACATCTATGCTCCAGGGGACCCCTACTGTTGTCCAGCATCAGACTCCGGGGACCCCTACTGTTGTCCAGCATCAGACTTTTCTATCTTTTCTCTGACCCAATCTTTTGTCTCTCCTCCAGTCTTGTATCTCACCTGTTCTCCTAGATAGCAATCTCGAACTTGTCTTTTCTTTTCAAATCTCCACAACCCCACACTCCGCATTGTCATCTTCACTCTCAAATTCCCTACTTCTCATCATGGATTTATTTTTCTCCATAATAATTATGTTTAAAATATACTATTTGACTTGTTTTATAGTTTCCTATTTGTTTCATTAGTCTCACAAATAATAGGTCTAACGAGCACCCACAGGGGTGACAGAGAGAGCTGAGCACTTCCAGTTTTATCTGCTTTATTCCAGGTTTTCCATATAACATTTTATTTGAGGGGAAAGTAAATCAATAAATAGAAAAATAAAATTAAAAACCACTCATTTAATGGACCATAGATTAAAAAAATAAAGAAATATTCATTTGTCATGATTTTGTGGTATAATTTTAATTTGGAAGCACTAAAAAAATGCAAAGAGAAGTTGCAAGAACAGGAAAAACGGCTTATTTTTTCACGAACTACTTGTTAGTAATTTGAGGACATGATGCCCCATCATCCCCAAACACTTTCTAGCATTTTAGACTTCTTCTTCCGTAACAACAAAATATTAGAATCAGAAAGTTAATAATGAGTCATTAGCAATCTAACACTTAGACCCCAGCAAATGTGGAATGGTCCAAAAAAATGTCTTTTACAACTCAAAAATGCATTTCAGAATCATGATTGTACTTAATTGTCCGGTCTCTTTACTCATTTTCAAGATGGAACAGTTCCATAGTCTGTCCACAACTTTCATGGCTCTGATACTTTCGACGTGTACAGGCCAATTGTTTTCTAGACTGTTATTCAGTTGGGTTTAGCTGATGTTTCCTCATGAGTAGATGCAGGTAATGTGTCTTTGGCTAGACACTACAACAATTATACTGTGTCCTCATTGTAGCCCATCAGGGGCACAAGATTTTAAATTGTTCCATTGCAAATAATGTCTGATAACTTGAGATAAATAATAATTACCAGTGATTGCTTCAAAAAAGTAAAATATTTTGCCCTTTGTAATTATTAAATATTTGGCAGAGAGGCGTTCTGAAGCTACATAAATATTATGTCCCTCATAAAACAAATACATTTATTTATGTGTTTTTATTAGTCTGAGGTGATCAGTTTCCCATCTTTTTCAATAGATGATTATCCACTACTATCATGTTTATTTTTGTGCTCAAAGCTGATTTCCATGTCCTCCAGATATTATTCCTTGACCATTTCCTCATTTCTTGTCAAAAGCAGTGTCAGGCTTATATTCAGGATTGGTTGCCCTATCCTTGAATTCAGTCATTTATCTAAGAATCTCTTTTTCTTGAAGAAGAGAATAGCATACAGAAGATAAAATCTAGGAGGCAGGCATATATGATAACATGAATTTCCATTAATACTTTCAAATTCAGTCAAACACCATTATCTTTTTAACATTATTGGTCCCATGCTTGCAACTCTATTCCCTGATACTGGCTTCCATCACCCTTAACATATATAATTAACGAAAATCCCCATCATTACAACACTCTTTCTCCTATGTATGTGTCCTCTGCACCTTACTTTAGCTCTCGCAGTCTGTGTAGACTCAAATACCACCCATGATGTAGTTCCATCTCATTTTTCCCATGCTCCCTAACTCTGTGCCGAAAAAGCCTTCATAGCATAGATGCCCCTCCCATCCAGTCGAGGCTCTGACACCCTGCAAAGGGCTGCCTGCCCCATCCCCATGTGGACACATCTTTGACTCACTCAGGCTCAATATCTCATACTGGACGTCCCTGTTTAGTTTACTGGACTTCCATTCCTTACTAACATTTCCCTCCTATGTGAAAACCTTCCTCATTAACCCAGGCTCTCACATGCTGTTTTGATCACTGTGGCTCTTTTCTACTTAGTGCCCAAAGTAGAAAACTGCTTTGCTTGGATTTAGGACTGGATGGCTCAGGAAGGGAAAGGAAGAGATAGAAATGGTAGAAGAGTGACGGAAAGGAGTAGGCTAAGAAGGAGAGAAAGGGAAATTCTTATGATTTTAATGCACATATATATTTGTTTACTAGATACATAATTCTATAGGCCCTCCTCTCAAATTTTTATCCTCCTTTGGTCTGTCTTCCTTAAATGACTATTGTATAAAATTGAAGGACAATTAATGAGGATATCTCTTGAGCAGGATTGGCAGTAATAATGTTAATTATAAACCCCAATGACTGAAATACTTTATAATTTTACACTGTAAAGAAAATAATTCCCACTCAATAGCAGAGTCGGATGAGTATAGTTAAGCACTATGTTTTGTGTATTTCTGAATAGATAGAAGAGGATACTTGAAATGTTCTCAACACACGGAAGTAGTAAGTACTGGAGGTGATAGGCCCCCCAAATACCCTGACTTGATCATTATACATTCTATGTGTGAAACACAACATTACATGTAACCAATTGATATGTAGGAATATTATGTATCAGTAAAAATATGCAGCAGATCTCACAAGAGTTAGCATAAAAAAAGAATGCAAAATATCTCCATAAGTTTATATTGCTTACATGCCCAAATAATAATTTGTATATTGGCACTCCTTGATCCCTTATTTTTCCTGGGTGCCAGTCTTCCATTAGGGGGTTGGGGAATACTGCATATTGAGTGATGTAGTTTGGATATTTGTCCCCACTAAATTTCATGTTTATATTTGATCCCAAGTGTTGGAGGTCGGGCCTGGTGAGAAGTGCTTGGCTATGAGGGCCATCCCTCATGAATGGCTTGGTGCCCTCCTCATAGTGATGAGTGAGTTCTCAATCTATTAGTTCACACAATATCTGGTTGTTTAAAAGAGACTGGTACTTCCTTCCTTCTCTCTTGCTTCCTCTTTCAGCATGTGACATGCTTGCTCCCCTTTTGCCTTCTGCCACGAGTAAAAGCTTCCTGTGACCCTTACCAGAAGCAGAGAGGAGGCAGGTGTCATGCTTCTTATACAGCCTGAAGAATCAAGAGCCAAATAAACCTCTTTTCTTTATAAAAAATGCAGTCTCAGGTATTCCTTTATAGCAATACAAAACAGACTAATCCACTCAGCAAAAATTCTTAAGTGATAGGTAGCAAAACAAATCTGATATTAATATTTCTATTAACTCTAAGTTAAAATGTGAAGTAGGTGAAGATACACGATTCTATTTTTTCTGCCTACCAGCCCCATGTTGCTTCTTGTCTCTCCTTTTTTTTCCATATCTTCTAGACTTTTTGGAAAGCATATCTCTTCCACTAATGGATAAGGATGGTCCTGTTCACAATGATAATCACAATTCACTTTACTTTGAGACACTACTTTCCAATAAAAGGTAATGAAAGCCATGGATGCAATATAAAATGTTTCCAGTAGCCACATTAAAAATATTTTTAAAATGGGCTAAGTTGAGTTTTAAAATATATCTTAATTCAATTTATACAATTTATTATTTGGGCATGTGAGCAACATAAACTTATTGAGATATTTTGCATTCTTTTCTCACACTAACTCTTGTGAGATCTGCTGCATAATTTTGTTGATATGCTTCTTAGCCTCTGGTGTCTATCATTCTCCTCTCTAAAGGTGTCTTTATCTCCCACATGTGAGTGAAAATATGCTGCATATTTTAACTTACAGAACATCTAATGTGGATGCTAAATTCCCATCTGAAATTTTGATTTATACTGAGATTACATAAAGTCATAAGTTTAAAAGGCAAATTCATAATTCCAAATTGGTTCAAATGCACTTAAAATGTTCCTACTCTATGAAGTAACTATTCGTTGAAAGGATTAAAATTAATTAAAATTTTAAAAAGTTTAAAAATTCAGCTTCTCAGTCACACTAACCAGATTTCAAGTATTCTGTAGACACATGTCATTAGTGGCGACTGTAATAAACAGTGCAGGAACAGTCCCTTAGAATTAAGAAGAGTCTGAGTCACAGCACGCTGTTGGTGTAGATAAGAAAGAGCACCAACTTTAAAGTATGAAAATTTAAGAGGAAATAACAGAATAACTTGCATTACTTGCCTAATATAATTCTGAACAAAGTTTCTCACATTTCAGTGTGAAAAAGTTTTCTGGAGAAGTTACTTAATAGTACTTATTTCCTTTCTTCAGCACTGTTCCCTCAGAAATTCTGGTTTGGAAATTCTACAGCAGGGCTTAGAAAACCGCATTTTAGTTGATTCCTCCTCAGATCATTTTAGACTAAACTTTGGAAAATAATGCCCTCCAGAATTTAACTGTATGATAATAAGTTTCCAATCTTGTATCAAATCTTTATCGAGCAACCAATGTTTTCCGGCATTGATTAGGCAATGCTAATTCAGTATCATTACCTGTGGTTCATTAATGATACACACCTGCATTCAAAACTCATGGTTTAAAATCTCGACAACATGTGAGAAAAAACTTTGAAGTTCTTAGATCACTAAAAACACAGCAAATGTTAAATTGTCTAAGAGATAAATTCTTTAAAAATCAAGTCTACTGCTAGTTTGCTCTCAGATTGCCAGTATTCAAATAGTGGGTATGCTTCTATTCAAAGACATTTTCTTGGACTACATTTATAGAAAGTCCAAAGAAGCCATGTTCTTAACACTAATTGGAGGTTATTCAAATGTTGAAAAAATAATTATTGATGTTTTGATTATACATAGTGACGTTTATTTTGTTTTACATTGCTTTATTTTCTTTCCAAAATGTGTAAGCTTGCCTTATAGACACAAACTTGTCTCACTAGATTTAAAATAAGGTCTTCTGTTTTGCAAAACCTGCTTTTTAAATATTTATTTATTTATTTGAGACAGAGTCCTGCTCTGTTGCCCAGGCTGGAGTTACAGTGGCGTGATCTTGGCTCACTGCAGCATCTGCCTCCCAAGTTCCAGCAATTCTCCTGCCTCAGGCTCCCAAGTATCTAGGACTACAGGCATGCACTGCCACGCCAACCTAATTTTGTATTTTTAGTACAGGTGGGGTTTCACCATGTTGGCCAGGATGGTCTTGATCTCCTGACCTTGTGATCCACTCACCTTGATACCTGCTATTTCTTAATGATTGATCATTCAGTCTTTAATCATAATTATTCTTTCAAAAAGAAAAAGACACTTAAGAAAAAAAAAGCTTTGTTTAGACATTCCTATGTACGACTTCATTTTAAAATGCATGTGTGTCAAGGTTACTTGATAAAAATTTAAAGTATGCCTTGCTTCAGAATGGTTCTTTCTGAAAAGAAGTTAAATATTGTATGACAAGAATGATGGTTTCCAGCTGCATCCATGTCCCTACAAAGGATGCAAACTCATCCTTTTTTATGGCTGCATAGTATTCCATGGTGTATATGTGCCACATTTTCTTAATCCAGTCTGTCACAGATGGACATTTGGGTTGATTCCAAGTCTTTGCTATTGTGAATAGTGCCGCAATAAACATACGTGTGCATGTGTCTTTGTAGTAGAATAATTTATAATCCTTTGGGTATATACCCAGTAGTGGGATGGCTGGGGCATTCTTAGCAAACTATCACAAGAAGAGAAAACCAAACACCGCATGTTCTCACTCATAGGTGGGAACTGAACAATGAGATCACTTGGACTCGGGAAGGGGAACATCACACACTGGGCTTATCATGGGGAGGGGGGAGGGGGGAGGGATTGCATTGGGGAGTTATACCTGATATAAATGATGAATTGATGGGTGCTGACGAGTTGATGGGTGCAGCACACCAACATTGCACAAGTATACATATGTAACAAACCTGCACGTTATGCACATGTACCCTGGAACTTAAAGTATAATAAAAAAATAAAATAAAATAAAATAAATATTGTATGACAGAAATCTCCATCGGCTGTAGCAAAATTGGACTAAAGGCCCCATAGAACTATATATTGTACAAAACATTGATACAGGATATGTGCCACAGATATGCTCACAGCCTTACAAAACTGCCCTAGCTCACCAGCTGGGCAGGAGAGACTGGTTCCAAATAGGACAGAATTACCAGCCCCCATGGAGCTTCATGAATGAAATCTGTGCAGTTCTTTACCGAACATGTAACTGAAGGAAGCAGTGGCTTTATTTCTTGCATGTCAGGAGAATCACTCCTCCAACCTGACACATCCATCTGACGTATTTCAGTCCCCTTCACCCATTTAGTTGCCAATTTTATATAGGCAGTTACCGTGGTTTACCTCTTGTTTCATACCCTGAATCAAAAATAGGCATATCTGAGTTTTCATTGCCTTAAATCTACTGACAAGTTGATCTATTCCTGGAAAATCATCCTACACAGATTAACACCCAGAGTATGCTTCATTTAAAATCAGATAAAAGAAGGTGTTCTTCAGGATGCTAATAACGGGGAAAGTAAAGAGTGGAATAAAGCCAACTTCCTGTTAATGTTTAGGAATATGGGAAAATACATTTTCAAGTGTTGCCAAGAATTATATTTATTCTTGGAATTCACATAGCTGAAAAGTTTTATAGATATATTCCAACAGAGTTCGCTCCTGCCCGCACCAAAGTGGCCAGCCGGTTCCAGTGCGCATGCACTCCAGTTCCCGCCGTGTCTGCTCGCAGGCTCACTCCTGCAAGGAATTAAGAGCAGCCGGCTGAGTAAATGAGGCACCCCCCTGTTGTGAGTCCTGCGAAGGGGTCAGGGAAATATCCTGCTTCATCTAGGGCTTGTCCAAGATTCAGCAGAAGGGTTAGTAAATGAGGATCTGCCGGATCTGTCTCTTCACTTTTTTCCAAGACGTCTTGTCCTCAGACTTTCCTCTGAGCTATGCCATTTGCAGAGGACAGGATGCAGCTCTGCCACATCTCTCTTTCTTTGGGGTGAAAGGAAAGTTGACTCTGTTTCCCTTCATGGAGGTCTAGCCAATGTGTGGGACCAGAATAAGTCCTGGGGCAACTGAAGGCATTTGGTCAAGGCCATTCCTCAGTGTAGCTGGAAGGCTCCTGGACTGGACCTTGTCCCCAACCGCCCATCAAGGCAATGGCCAAGACCCCCGACTTTTCTTTGGTATCTTTTCTTCTTTCGCAGTTTGAAATGGCTCCTATTTCTTCAAATCTTAAGAGTTTTGCCACAAACTGTAGAAAAGTTATTAGGTAGAATGAGCATTTGGTTCAGCCACCAGATATGCAGTACGGAACAATATGATTTCCGTTTGTTCTTAGAGGTGCGACCCCCACCCCGACCCCAACAGCTGCAGGTGCCCACTATGCACAATGGCTCCCCTTCTCGCCCCTTCCTCTCCTGGCTGAGGCTCTTGGGCATGTCCGCAGCTGTGCCCAACAGCCATGCAGGGCAGGAGAGAACCGTGGTTGCCTCCTAGGCCCCGGGGCAGTCTCAGGGCCAGCGGCCCCACACGACTAGTTGGCCAGTGTTTCCCGCTCACTGTCCCCTCCCCTAATGCTCCCACAGTCTTTCATCCCCTGGATGAGGGGTCTAGCTTGGTCCAGAGGAAAGATGTAACAGTGAAAGGAACCCATTTGCATAGAGCAAGTCCCTCCATTGGACTTAGGCTGTTTTTATCTTGTTTCCTTTTCTATGTGAGAGGGTTTTCTTTCCCACCTTAGCACTCTGCTTACCCTAGGGAAGCCACAAAGGAGTGACCCCACTGGCTAATAACTGCAAATTTTGCAAGGCCCGGCTGGGACTTAATCTAAATTAATCCATGCACCCTCTGAGACACCTTTTTTTCCAAACTAATTGTAATCTTTGGTTGAAGTCCAGGAAAGGAAAACAAGACCTGAGGGATCCAAAGCCAGGCAATGGGCAAAGTGTAAATACACAGGGCTAATTCCTGCTGATTAAGCCCCTATTTCATGGAAGGAAGTCATGCTCCGTGGCATAGGTAAGGCCCTAAGGAACCCAAAGGTGGCCAACAGTAGGAGGGGATGGAGGCGTAGGTTAGTGCAGATAACTCCTCTTTTCTAGGCCCTCCCTGCTTCACAGGTGCAGGCCACAATAGCACCCATGGGTGGCATCCATCTAAGGTTGCTGGGACTCAGGAAGAAAGCAATGGAAGAGAAAAGGGGGATGCCTATTTTCTTTCTCCTTACACCCTGAGTTTTCACTGAAAGAGGGAAAGGAAGTTAGAGATGCCTATTTCCCTCTCTCAGAATGGGCAACCAACATCCCCCTCCCACAAGGAATTGAGAGTGGTGGGCCGTGTGCAAGAGGCACCCCTGTCATGAGTCCTGCAAAGGTGTCAGGGAAATATTCTGCTTCATCGTGCACTGAAAAAAATAATGTTTACAATAAGGTTTGGAAGATTCGGGACTGGTTCATAGAAATGTTTCAAATGAAGGGAGTAGAAGTTTTCCCCGTAGTGCTAACTAAAAAGGCATTCCAGATATAATAAATGGCAGTTACAAAATAGAGTTGACAGCTATAGTATGTTTTTAAAAATGCGCATAGCTCAAACAGCAAGAGTGCAGAAATGCATTCAGGAGAATCAAGAGAAATGAGATGAAGCTGAAGGCCAAGGCCATAGTACTAAGAGGCATAAGCATCATTCAAAGTGAGCTAGATTTCATCCTATAGAAGATGATACACGGATGAAGGATTTTAAACAGGGAAATAATAGCTTGAAATTTCTAGTTCAACCAGATTATTTAAGATTTGTATAGAAACTATAGTTACCGCAATCACAAAGAAATAGGTTTTAGTTCCACAATCCCTAACTCACTTTATTTTTCTGCTTTTCATCTCTTGGTTCCAGTTTAGGGGCTGAAAATAAAACTTCCTAACAAATTAAGAATAGAAAGAAACTCAACCTAAAAAGGGCATCCAAGGAAAACTTCCAGGTAACATTATAACTAATGGTGAAAGACTGAGTGTTCTTGTTCCAAGATCTAGAACAAGGCAAGAAAGTCTCACCAATCCTATTCAACCTTGCACTGGACATCCTAGCTAATAAATTAATGCAAGAACTGTAAAAGTCACATAGGAATTAATAAGAGTTTCTCTTTTCAGATGACATGGTCTTTCACAGAGGAAGAAACAAAGTGTTTCTCTTTGCAGATAACATGTTTTTCCATGTAAATAAAAATCCTAGGGAATAAAAAAATGGAAGCTTATAGAGCTAACAAGTACCTGTACTATGTTTAGTATGTCTATATGATAGTGAAGAAAAGTACTTAGACATACCAAGCCCCTGAATGGAAAGATTCAACATTGTTAAGACGTAAATTTTCTCCTAAGTTATTATAGATTCAACTTGACCTCAATCAAAATTCTGACAGGATTTTTAAAAATACATTGACAAACTATAAAATTTATTGGCAATTTTAATGCCCTAAGCTAGCTGAAACAGTTTGGAAAAAAAAAAAAAGGCAAGTTATGCTATATAATTTATGTGCCTGGCTTATAAAAAGTGAATTGTATATATTCATTAAATTAAGGAGTATACATCACATTTATTAAATTAAGGAGTACACATATCTTACTATTAGCAAACTTCACATTCACTTCTGATAGGAAAAATGAACTGTGAGAACAGCAAGTGATGATATAGAATGAAGTAGGAAATTAAGACAATAGATTTTAAATTCTATTGATTTTGAGACAGACATATTATCAGGTGGTTGGTGTCTTTGCCATTTATAAGTTAATATCAATTTTTTTTCATAATTCTGTCTTCAAAAATTTAAATCAATATTATACTCTTTCATAGCCAATCCTATGTGTTGTCGCTTTTGTGAAGGATTTAAAGGTGCAGAAGGTATGAACTTTTTTTTTTTTATTTTGAGATGGAATAGCCTCTGTTGCCCAGACTGTAGTGCAGTGGCACAATCTCGGCTCATTGCAACCTCCGCCTCCCAGTTTCAAGCGATTCTCCTGCCTCAGCCTCCCGAGTAGCTGGGATTACAGGTGCCCACCACATCCAGGTAATTCTTTTGTGTTTTTAGTAGAGATGAGTTTCACCATGCTGCCCAGGCTGGTCTCGAACCCCTGACCTCAGGTGATCCGCTTGCCTATGCCTCCCGAAGTGTTGGGATCACAGGCATGAGCCACCATGCACAGCCTAAGTTATAAACTTTTGAGCTATAATAGTCATTAAAAATGTTAAAACAGAAGCAAACCAGTCCATGCTGAGATCTCTAAGCATGGCTAACCTGTGAAAGGTAAAGAATTTGGGAACCTAAGGAGACATTCATCACCTCATATAATCAAAGTTAAAACTAATGATCTCAGAAAACAAAGACAAAATCAAATATATAAAAAATTATTTTCTTAGGCCCAAATTCAAGTTTGGAAATAAACAGATTAAGTGGAAATAAACAGATGTCCATATGAACTTTCTTTCCAGAAACATAATCTCTTCATTTTCATTGTATTTAGCAAGCTTTTTACTATGCCTATCTGCTTCTAGTCTTATCATCTTAGCCCAGAGATTATTGCACATAATTTTGCTAATGCCTTGGATATTTTCCAAGTAGCTGACAAAATATGCTAATTATTGTTGATCTTAGCCTAGCAAAGGCAACTAATGAGGATAAATTGTTATCTCTTCTATGAAAGATATTAACCAGCAATGGGCTAAAAAGTAGGTACTCCTAAATTGCCATTATCATATGTTAAAATGAAATTTACCAAAAAATCTTTTCCACCTCTCATAAGCAGTAATGCCTTTCAGAATTATAGGCTCTTTTCATATATAGAAACTAAAGCACAAGGAAAAATTTACTCTAACTTGGACGGTTTGTTGATTGTGAATGGAAACCTGTCATTGGGGAAAACAGAGGCAACTTACATTACTGATATAAAAATTTGCAATGAGTTGTTATTTGAAACATTTATTGTGTTTTGTTTTGTGCTCATGTACAGAACAGTAATACAAGCTGAAAAAGAAACTAAAGGGATAGAGCAAACCAAAAAGTCTCAGGAGATTTGCAAAGAGACTCTCAAACCAATGAGATGATCAAAGTGGAAATAACGAAACAGAACAGAACATTTTATGAAATAACAGATGAGAAAGGATTTCTGAGAGAAGATTGAAAAGTATGAATGATTGAACAGGTAAAGGCAATATGAAAGGCAATAGATCCTGAGTGTGAGCTCCAGTAGATCCCTGAGTTGAAAGAAGAAATGCAAACACCTACAGATTCCAAAACTTATTAGGAGTAGACATGTAGAGAGTGACGGTAGGAGGAGGTTCTGAACTATTTCACTGAGACACTAATAACCACTCTATTCACCTGGAAGTGTTGATGTCTCTAGGCAACTCTCCATATAGTTCAAATATTTGATTTTCTTCCTTTGAATTGTCTGATTAAGACAGCTAATCAAATACTCCAGGATAAAAATAGTGACTTCAGTAAACAAAAATGTCTAGAATCAGTAGTGGCCCATGTGATTTAATAGCAACTTCTTCTACGTTCTGAAAGATAGGACAAGATTGTGAGCATATTTCATACTGAATCACCAGCTCTCTTAAGTTCCTGCATTACTCATAGGTTTGATATGACGATTAAATTAACTAAAGTAACTAATATTTGTTTATAATTTGTATTGTCAGATTATAAACAAATAGTAATATTCATAGTCTTCCTCAAATATTTGCTATAAATTTCACAACAGCTGTAGTTGCTGTTATCCTAATTGTGCGTGTAAGGAAATGGTGGCTCTGAGAGATGAAGTTGCTTTTCTGAGGGTATGCAGGTATGCAGTGTGAAAGCCAGATTCAAACATAGCTGAATTTACTTCATTTACTTTAGAGACAACACTCATTTCCTTTCACCACCTCATCTCATGTTTTTTGCCCTTTGCTTGATGGCGTATGACCTGAACTTTACCCAAAACTGTTGCTCCAATTTTTCTTGGAGTATCATAAAAAAAAAAAATTATCTCTTGATACTAAGGATAAATAATTTCAGGGACAGTAATGGATTTTAAATTCCTTCAATCGTTAAAAGATATGCTCTTCCTTAAATGGCTCTAAAGTCTAACTGAAAAAAAATGAAACTCTCAGACACATAAAGAAAACTATTGCATAAAGAAAATGAAAGTTCAGTGCATATCAATGGTGTGAGATAAGCAAGGCTTATTCTGAAACAGCCTCTTTTGGTGCATTAAGTTCATGACCCAGAAAAGTTACAATGACATATTACAGAATTTTTTGGTAGTTTCTGAATAGTTAAAACTGAATATATAGTGTTGGGATGAAAGGACCTTTTGTATCCATAACTTTTCTCCTTTTAAACGGTAAGTTTGTCATTTGGCAATGCTCATAAACTGATCTCTTTACCATATAAATGCAAATTTATTTATCTTCAGTGTATCTTAAACATCAAAAGAAGCATATATAATATAATCCAATAACATTAGCTGCATCCCCTCCGTAACTGCAACTTCATTATGATGTGGTCACCCAGTTCATGTTTTGGCACCTGCTTTTTGAGGCAGTTCAGTCCATCTTTGGAATATTCTGAGTAAAAGAAAGTTTTTATATTGAACTGAAATCCAAATGTCTACGGTTTCTATCCCCACTGAGATACTTAAGACAAATCTTCTGGTAGGCATTAATGCTTTTTTCTTAGGTCTCATTTTTGTAATTCATCTATTTATAGCAACCAAACATACAAACAAAAAACAAAACACAGAATTTAACACAGTCTTTTTATTATTAAAAATAAGAAGTTCTTTGTTTCAAGAATGTTGAAGCATTTCACAGACTCAAGGAAAAAACTGAACCTCTATGGAATTTAGCAAGCATGAAAACCAGGGAAGCTCCAGACTTCTGGCTAGATAATTTTGAAGAACACTGTATTCCTGCTTCCTCTTGAAGGATCTTGGACTCCTTTGCTGTCTTAGAAAACAACAACCTTTAAGAACAGTCTTAATGGAAAGGACATTCTTTCCTTTATTTTCTAAAATTTTCCCATTTCCCTTCTGTTTCCGTTCAAAGTAATGTATGAACTGCTTCACTCTTCCAATGCAGATTATCTACCTTTCTTTGAAAAACCTTCAAATAAAGCAAAAAATAAATAAATAAAAATTAAAACAAAATAAAACAGAAGCCCTCTTTGAGTCCATTGCAGGCCTCTGTTTAATGCTTCAAAAAGTCTGCAGTCAAAAAATAAAATGTGGTGTGGAAAAATTTATGAATTTTTAATGCATCAAGCATCTGTCAGTGACCTGTATAAGCAATTACAGAAAATTGATGTCCCTGTAGTCAAAAAATAATTGTGGTATATCATGAATTCCTTGGTGTCCAATTTTTCTCACTTTTCTTTCCACAAGTTTAGATTGATTTTTATATAGATCGATTCTGCCAAGTAAATTTATCTGAGGCTTGTCATAAAATTTTGTCATTACAGTTGTCTATTTTATCCTCATTCCATCTGTTCACCTTTGCACTCTGAAGTTTATAACCTGTGATTTAAGTTTTCCTTCTATTACTTTATTTTATAAAAGTATGTACATACATTTAAGTATCAAAATAACCCTAAAGTCACTTAGTTCAAGCTATTTACTTGACAATTGAAAACACTGATCTCCACAGAGGGTAGATTTGTTGCCCAAAGTGGTGCACTTGGGATGGAGGTCCACTTTTTGTATTTACTTAGCATTCTTTCTTCAACACCACTCTTTCTATGTTACATAGTGTATATGTAAAATTCAAAGCAAAAAACAGATGATTCACATAATATCACTTGAATCCAAACTTGTTAACTTTCGAACACGTGAAAATGGCTGCTGACTACTCACCTCATCCTCATCTTCTGGCTATGCCTTCACTAACAATGCCATTGTTCAAGCCTGAGCAAATATGATAGTTAATAGCAAAACAAAAATAAAACAAAATAAAAACAAAATCTATAATAATTGAACGAGAAACCATGGAAAGTTTTTTTTTTTTCCAACTTTTTGAACCAGGGCTTACATTTTTATTGTGCACTGTGCCCCAGAAATTGTGTAGCCAGCCTGAATGCAATTCAAGTGGAGGACAAGCTTTTGAGGAATGAACTATCTACAGCACATGTAGTAATTCAGCTTAATGATGATAATTGAAAACAACTGATGCAAGTACTGTAATTTCTGACAAAACTAGAGAGTATACCCACACACACAAATACAATGCCTAACCAAAAACACAAAAGGAAAATTGGAGGACCTCTCTAGCAATTTTTAAAAGTGATTTATCTTCAGTAGTATATATGACTGAAAATCAATCCCACGGCTTGAAGATAAGTTTTTAACTGCAACACCAGTTAAGTGCCCAGACTAAAGCAGAAGTGGGCAAACTTCAAACTGCCTAAATCTGTCCCATCACCAGTTTTTGTAAAGAAAGCTTTTGTGAAATAATTTTATTCATATTAATTTAACTATTACCAATAGTTACTTTCTAATGGCAGAGTTGAGCAGTTGTAATAAAGAAAATAAGCCTGAAAAACTGAGAATTTTTATTATTTGGCCCTTTACAGAGGACATTTGTTGACCTCTGTACTGATGTACTAGTAGGATGGAATGAGATCCTGATTCAGGAAATGAGGACATTTGGTTAGGACCTAGAAGGCTTAGAATTTTGAATTTCCAACTCCCTATGAAACTTGTTTGCTAGCAGGGACATACTCCTACAATGTCCTTTCAGCCCATAATGAGAGTTAGATACCAGTATAAACTGAACCAGAAAATAAGGTCTAAACCAATACTCAATGCTATAAATTTCCCAAAATGTTGGGAATTTAGTCGTTTTGAATCAGAATAATTCTGAAGAAAAATGTTATGTGAATGAACTTTAAGGATGTAAGTAGAAAGGATAAACAAGATCAAGTTAAATTTATTACCTGATATATAAAATGTCGATTGAAGACTTGATATCACAGTAACAATATCACTTCATCCCTATTGTCTTGAAGGACTTGGCTTGAGAGATGTGTGTGACGGCCTGCTTAAGGCTCAGCTAGAGTACAGCTAAGAGAAAACACCCAGTGAGATTGGGATGATGTCCAATGTGATATGGATAACATATCATGCAATCTTCCTTTTAGCTATAATACACTTTCAAGAATCAAGAAGTAAAATGGAGACCCTATCACTATTTCACATAACACTTAAGGAATTTTTGATTCTTGTTTCCATGATCTTTGGCTCAGTGCATTTGAAGGTTATGTGCCCAAAGCAGTACTGTATCCATCAGGAGACAGTCATGGTCACATGAGCTACTCATGTCTCTAAACCAAGAGGGAGAAATGGTGCTTATTATAGTGGCAAGAATCACTGATGCCCTCCTTGCTTACGGAGCAGACTTTGAGGTTTGTACCAGACAATGGGGTCAAGAAGGACTCTGGAACCCAGTGAATTCCTTAGGATTTTTTTAGAATGTATTTCCTTGCCAATGGCACAATTAAGGAGAAAACTCTGGTAGCCAAATAAGGTCAAAAAGAACACAGATAATGCATAAAGGAAGGTTTGAGTTATCCACCAAGCAAAGAACTTTCTTTCTCACAAAGCTGACTTTCAGGGTCTTTAGATTCTTAGTACCACTATAGATGTAGATGTTATTGATTATTCACTTTTCTTTGGAAAGATACCTTGCCAATTCTGCTTGATATCCCTGCCTTTCTCTTCCCTCTGCAACCTTCTAAGAACATAGGCATTTCTATCTTGATTACAAGATAGAAGAAAACAGAGCTAATTTGTGATGTTCTATGATATTCTTACATCTTAGCAAGTCAAGAGGATGAAAAACTACTAGTTTAGCCTACCTGATGTGCAAGCCATGAGTATTTTACTCTACTTTGTCAATTAGAAAATTTCCCTTCTACTATCTTTATTTATGACATGACATTACTATTATAAATTTCCATTTAGATAGATCTCTTCTTTCCCTTGTGTTTCATTTTTTCTTTTTGACTTCCTATTTTTGTAATATGTAGAACCAATTTCTAAGATTTCTTATTCTCCTAAGGTATATTTATTGTCATTAAGAGAAAGATTCATTCATGAATTTGCAAAGCACTTTAAAGTATACAGAACAAATAAACCAAATTATTTCATGTGAGTTGTCACATTAATGTTTATATCCAACAAATATTTGTTGAAGACTTAATTTGCCTCTCAGGTTATTTGTAGAAGATATGGAGGGTATAAAAAGCAATTGAAATATAGTGAGAGTAAGATTAGCACTATTAGCACTGATTCAGCACAGAGGAAGAATATGGTATTCATCTAGCCTGGGAATCAGGAAGAATTTCGTGAAATGTCTGTGGGTCAAGTTTAGAAGTATTGTATTATGAATCTTTTATGCTCAAAAGAACTAAGCACCTATTTGTCATAGAATATAGGAATTCAGCCATGTGCCCAAAGAAGGGAAAGATGATTATGGTGAATGGCTAGAGTTTTCTATTTTCTGTTACACCCTGACTCTTCTTATGCCCTCCTCTGAGATAACAATTACTAAAAATATTATTTGTGCTCTTTTGTAATTTTACAACATCTTTGTGCACTTGAAGTATGTCTTCTTAAGAGTCATCTCTTCAGAGATGAATAGAAGTTCAACATCTGGATCCTTGGGTGTACACATTTAAAATTTTTATTTTAATTCAACTTTAATTGGACTGTGGAAATGTTTTATAAACACACAGTGATTCACATTCAAATGACCTTTTTATTTATATTCTCCACAAAACTGTTTATTTTAAAGTTTTAACTCATTAAAAATGTATACATACATATGATATATGGATAGGATCTGGGTTTCCCCACACCATGAATTCATGTATATACAGATTCCAGAGAACAACCTCAAAGTTCTAGCCGTCAGTCAGCATCAGCCTCTATACAAGTAGGTCTTCAAAATAAATCTAGTCCCAATTACCATCTGAATGCAACTGCATGAAAGATATTTATCAAAAACTACCTAGTTTATTCCAGTCATCCCCCAGAACCATAGGAAATATTTTTTTTTTTTTGTAATTTCACTAGTATTTGGGGTGGTTTATTCTTCAGCAAATGATAACTCAACTAGATTTCAGTACCTAGAATTTTATACTACAAAAACAACCTAAAATATGCGGTATTGGCTTTAGAACCAGGTGGCAGATTGAAGTCGGAAGAGCCTCAAGGAGAGTAGAAAAACCTAAAGGGCAGCAAGAAAAATAATATTGAAAACCTCAGTGACCTTGAGGAAGTCATTAGTGAGAGCTTAAAGGGAGGAAAATTAAAGCTAGAGGATAAGGGACATTTGTTATGTAATGGCAGAAATTTGGCAACACTGTCTTATGAAGTAATATGGAAAATAGGAAATGTTCCTAATGGACTTGGGGATAAAGAGATTTCTAGACAGAATCCTTGAAAGTGCCACTTCACGTCCCCCTGCTGTGTGTAATAAAATGTGAGAAGACAAAGATAAGCTAAAGAGTTAACTGTTAAATAAAAAGAAGCCAGGATTTGCTGGGTATAAAAATTAAATTTTCTCATTCCCAATATCTCCTGAGAGCACAACAGCTTAAGGTTATAGATTAAATTCAAGGTTAGACAATTACATTTTTTTAAAAGACATCGGAAATATTTTATGCAACTACCCATAGGACCATTTAGATTGTTAAGGATCATCTAAGGGTCTTAAGGACATGCCACACAGATCCACTCTGTTAAATAATAAAACTTCGAATAATCATTGGGACACGGTTCCACAGCAGCTTCAAAGATAACCCAAGGTAGGAAAGGACTAATCTTAAAAAAAAAAAAAAAAAAAAAAAAAAAAAAAAGATTACTTGTTGCAGCTTTTGTCTAATTCAGCAGCCCAAATTAAATTAATAGAAATCTTTCAAAATTTTTAAAGTAATTTTTTTTCTGTTGTTAGTGTCTGGTAGATGTACTAGCAGCTTGTACTAAAAGTCCAGCGACAATAATAAAAATGAAAAGAAACCTTTGGTCCCTTGATCTGCTACAGAAAGAAAGCTGAACAAGGAGACTACCTAGCAGCAAGCACCGGTAATTTTTTTATTAAAAAGGAAGGGTGAATCAGAGGACGGAGCCAACAGCCAAGACAGCAGAGCCAAAAACATTGCAAAATCATTCTCAGGCAGTAGGACTGACTCTTCACCAAGAGATTGAAAACTTATACTCAGCAACATTTCAAAAAATTTCTAAGGATGAGTGACTGCTGTGACTACTGTGTGAAACTTTTTCCCCCCTTATTAAATGTAAAGTATTCTGTGCCTTCCTAAACATTGCATGTTGATTGTGGGGGAACAAAATAACTTGTCTCTTTAGTTCTGAGTTCTTTATATTGAAAAAAAAAAAACTGCACTCAAAAATTGCTATTATAGGAAACATATTCCCAAAGTTCATCTGAATGTGGACCTGAAATAGACAACAATATCCAGCACCTGAGCTTGACTCTAATTTCATAAAGAGATGTTACTTTGGGAAAGGGGTCATTGGAAGTAAATGAGTGTCGTTTGCATGGAGTGGGTATGTGATGTGAATAATTGGTGACCAGAGAAACAACAACTCTGACAGTTTCAAAACACAGTCACCAAATTAATTGGCTTTGTTCCATTGGAAGGTAGTGTCTGTGTCTCCTCCTCTTTAAGCTAAACTCTCTGATTTACTGAACAATAGAATATGGTGAAATCGGTATGTGGCACAAGGACAGTTTACAGGCCCAGGGTGTAAGAATGTGACAGCTTACATTTTTTATTTCTTGGAAGGCGGTCTCTTTAAACTCAGCTGCCATGCTGTGAGGAAGGTGAGGCTACATGTGTAAGTGTTCTGGCTGCCACGATTATAGGTCTCAGGTGCTAACCAAGGTCAGTCCCCAGGCAAGTAAGTGAAGAAGACCTGAAGCACACCCTAAGCTCAGTCCCCTCTGCCTACCACCACATGAGAGACCTTTAATTAGAACTTCTTGGCTGAGCCCAGTCAACCTCTAGAAAAATAAAAGATAATAATGACACTATTTTTGTTTGTATTAGGCCATTAAATTTTGGGCTGATTTGCTATATAGCAATAGGAACTCTAATAGTATTTACCTCTAAAACTTGAAGTATCTTTTAAAATACCTATATTTTAATTATAAAATTAACAATGATGAGAAAAGGGATTTACTTTTAATAAAAATTTAGATATATGGTCTGTGTTAATTATACCTTCATCCTAGCTCCCATATTTACAACTAAACACACTAGATAGGGAGGGTTTATGCATAATACAGTTACTAGTAACTTAAAGACCATTTATTGCCCTTAGTCATCCAGAAATAAATTATGTTCATTAGACCCTTACACAGTAAGGCAACTCTAGGGTTGAAACAAAACAGAATAAAAATCGTTTCAACTTAACCTGACTACATATTTTTATGTAGAGGTTATGCACCCTTCTTTTTTTTTTTAACCAAACATTCCTACAGAGATTTTTCTGGTATCTCTGATTAAAATATTTTTTTAAATGTTTATAAGGAAAACCAATGAATCATTTGTGCTATGAAAGTACAATGACTGATATTATATACAATGTCCTATTGTTCATTTATTATCTCAGTTTTAATTGGTCAGATTGGATATTTATAAATAATTTAATTTATATATCAGAAATTTATAATTCAGAATCAGATGGTTTATATCACATTTTCTGGCTATCATACCTTTAGGAAACCAACTACTGTTTTTTCCTTTATAGTGAGATAAGATTGAAAGTAATTTAAATATGGATTCCTCTTAAAAATCATTTTTAATTTAAAAATGCTTTACAATCTTTTGTTTTGCAGTGGGCTCCTGTCATATCTTTTCTTATATATACCCATGTTCTACGATTTTATAGACATGTTTATCTTTGTATATTTTTGAAATAGTCATAGTGGACAAAAATAATTTTGTTGAAAGGAGGAATAACACAGGCTTGTAGCCAGATTTTGCTTTTAGCCTTGAATTTATGTGCAGGTCTTCTCAACTATAAAATATAAAAAGGCAACATCTTCCCTGAATATTTCACATGTTAGTTAAAATTATGTGTGAGATTAGTCATGTGGACATGCTTTGACATCAATGTGTATTTTTATAAAGTAAAAGTTGTGGCATATGCACTAGGCTAGGTGAGTGAGAATGAACTCGCCATAAACTAAAAAGAAGCAAAAAAGTTGATGCCTCTAAATGACATCAAAGACAATCACTCTCAATTTTATCATTTTATAGATGAGACCTAGTGACTTTTTCAAGTTCACATTTGACTATAATCTGTGCCTCTTGACTCTTAAGACAACATCTAAAATATAATCACCAAGCAAAGAACTACTATGTTGAATAATGTGCTACATTTTTATTTTAAAAGCTTTGATTCTGATGCAGTACTACTAGAACAGATTTTGATAATTTCCTAGCCTTTCTCATCAGGAAAATGAATCAGAGGAAGCACTGAATTTGTGATGAAAGTAAACATACCTTCTTCAACAACAACAGCTTTAGTAGCCTTGGCTTAAATTCCTTGGTGCTGCCTAGATAACGCACAAAGAGAAGAGCTTCAGAGAAGTGACAAATGATCCCAGCAGCGAACACAAATCGTGTCAGAAGATGGCAGTAAAGGAGCAGAAGCGAAGAGAATCCGGGGCTTAGATTCCAGGTTGCATATATTCCGGCTGCTCTTATCTCTCATTGGAACAGAATTCAATGACTTCATGTGTGTGTGTGTGTGTGTGTATATATATATATATATGCATTTTTAAGTACAATTGAAAACAATATTAGAGGCAGTATGTGTTAAAATAAAAAAAAAAGCAATCCCTGTAGTTGGCACTGAGGACATGAGATACAAATTATATTAAGATGTAGATAACTAGACATAGTTTGATGAGTGCTAAAAAAGACACATTAGCAACTAATGAGTAAACAGAAGTAGGTGCAGCATGCTAGGGGATAGCAGAGAGGCAATATGTTGATAAGGTCAAGAGTAATGGGAGTTTTTCCTGGAGGAAGAGATGTTTGAACACCAAGAGCAAAAAGAAGTGGACCAGGCAACAAAAATAGTACAAAGCCTTCCTGGCAAAAAAGTAAAACGAAACAAAAAAACTGCCTGCCTAAAATGCAGAGAGAGAACCGTCAGGTTATTCATGTAGATTGCACTGGGAGTATGTATACTCCCAATAATAATCAGAGAACCTAATTTTTTTGAGTACAAAGGAAATAGATATATATACACATATTAATTCCTTTAATCCTCACCATTTCCCAATTTGCTATGTTCTCGTTATCTATGCTTTACACAAGAGAAAATTGAAGCTGGGAAAAGTTAATTAATGTGCCAAAGGTCATGTTATTAAGAAACAGTAAAACTGACATTTGAACTGTCTTCCTGACTCCACAATCGATACTCTTTACCAGCTATTGGTGGTGGAATAGTTAAATATTGATAAGATCAATTCATGAAGACGAAAGATTTTCAAATGTCAAGCTCTTTGCCATGTAAATTAAGCGTTATCATTGTCAACTATGTGTGCCCACTATGGGGAGATATGACCTTAGTTTTTATTTGTTCTGCCATATTGTCAGGATTTGAAAATAATATGTGGTGAACACAAGTCAACGGGGTATAATAAAGAATGTTTTGTAACTCTAGCTAGTTTGCATGCTCATCTGATTTGTTTTAATTTTGGTTGTTTTAGATCAATGTTCTTTTTCATTTATATAAAAAATTAGGGCCTTAACATTGATGCCAACAGTGCATTTTGGAAATACATTAAAATTTAATATATAATTTTAATTAGATGATAGTCTGTTGAGAAACATTCTTTGCCTCATATAAAACGAAAGTGAATTGATGTAAAATAACTGATGCACAAGTAATACATATCCTTTCCCTATGGCCATTGATGACATCATTAACCTCTCCAATTCTCTTTGCTTCTAAGGATAAAAATGGCTTTGGAATCCTTTTTTAATATAGTGTTCCAGGTAATACAACATATTAATCAGATAATCAAATGTTTCTTTTTTATGACTTGGAAAACCAGAATTTTATCAACCTGTGTTGGAGTTTCAGGGTACAAATTGTTACGTAGTAAATAATGCACAAAAATCATTATAATGTTAATTGACTCAACATAAGCTTATAGAAGAATTCTTCATTGCCAGAATTAGCTGAGTGTCTGCACAATTACCAGTATTATGTTTGGCACAATGGGGAATATAAGAATAGGTTTAACATGTCAGTTGTTCTTGAGTCTCTTATAGTCTTTCTTGATAACTCTGATTTTCTCCATTCGGCAGTTCAGAAAATTCAGAAGAATGTGGCATTCCAGGTACAAATGCAAGATAACATTTTGCCTTACATTTAGAGGAGCATGAGGGGGAGAAGTCATGTGAATGATGGCATTGGAAATTTTTCTGATATGATTGGTGGCTGCAAATTAAAGTGTAGACTCTACAACATAGCATCTCATATATCCATCACCTAAAGAGTTACTGAACTATGGTCAGAGTCATCCAAGACTGATGAAAAAACAAAGAGCTTCCACCTCCCCATTTTTTAATGGAAAACAAAATGTGTTCCATGTCATTGCAGTGAATCCAAATTCATTTGCTGACAACAAAGGAACAGAATATTTTATCGGTACTGACAGGTAAAGATTTTAGAGCATAAATATCAAGGTTACTAGATGATCATTCAAAACCACAATTGCACAAATAATATAAAAGCATCGATAGAAGCACTGTCAAACATGACTAGTTGGGAAGGTAAAGATGTTTGCTTTGCTCATAGGTTTCCTCACTGGCATTGGAAGTGAGATTTCTAAGTCTGTTAAAATATGTCCTGTACCAGTTGTGACTATACTGGCTCTCAAGTACGAATCCATACTCTTTTGCCTTGTCTTATAATATTATATATGGACCTTGTAAACATTCCTTTTATACATGATGCCTTGATGTTTAGCTTTGCCAAGAGGGCAATGGAAGAGCTGCAAAGACAGAGCAAGTTAAAGAGCCTTCTCTTCCTGGTTTCAGTGTGCTGTTCTAGGTATGGCTGCCAACAGAATAGCAAGTGGGAGTCCTCTTAACGGTCATTAAAGGCTAGCTAAGGGTTTTCTGCACCTACCAGCAAATCCCTTTGTTGTCCAGAAGGTCTTTCACAGGGACTAGATCCATGTTACCAGCACCTTCAAGAAGTCTCTCAACCACCAGGCTGGTCATTCTTATGTACTGACTCTGACTCAACCACACCATGCAGCAAGGTAGTTGTCTATGTTAGCCATGAAAATTACTTATACATCATGTTTAAAATTTGACTTGAAAGCAAATGCTTATCAATGAAAAATTGAGGAAAATGAAAACTTGTGTGCTTGATAAAGTACAAGTTCCAAAGTATTTACAGTGTATTAATTACAAATCCTAAGTATTTGTTGAGTATCTTCTAAGTCTGAGAAACTGTGTGAGATTCTCTCAGGAAAGGGGCATAGAGAAGACTTATGCATGCTACTGATAGTGAGTAACTATTTGTGAAATGCACTGTGTAATACATATATGGAGAAAAGAGAAAAAGACTTGACTTTAGTACTCCAGCTTAATAATAAACAGTGTTGAATATAGGTGCTAGACAAATGATGACAAATGTGACGTGCCTTCCAGAAAGTGTTATATGGGTAGGGATAGTCATTGATTTATGCTTTACATTACGACCTAGTACAATTCCTGTTAAATAACAGAAATTTGATAAGATGAAAACATTTGATGAAATTTGATAAGATGAAAAAATTTGGTAATGATGAAAACATACTCATCCTGAAGGCTTATTGAGTATTCCACAAAGTATTAAGTATACAGCTTCCTTAAATAATTCACAAAGGATTAAATAATCTACAAAATTATTTCATGGGCCACATTCTTAATTTTCTAGAATATCTTATATTTGCATATATATTGAGAGAGAGAGAGAGAGACAAAACATACAGGCTTGGTATTCATAAGGCATGTGTATGAAAACTTAGGGAATTCTCATAATCATAAATGCAGAAATAGCTTCAGAGGCTTGTGAATTTTCTCTGAAGTACAATTCCACCAAAAATTACATATCTGATGCCATATGTTCAAACTAAAAGTTAGCTGTCTTTTTAACTTTCACCTATAATTTATTTCTCACTTTCTGGAAGCTTTTACATTGCCTCAAGGACTCTCATTGGAACTGTTTAACATAATTTTTTCTTATTTCAGTATATAGCATATGGCATATTGTTCAGATGATAGATCAATCCTGCATTTGGCAATCCAATCTTGATTTTATGTAAACCTTCTATTTCCTAAGAACCAAAAACCTCTTGTATTCTCTTTCCTTCAAGTCAATGTTGGCAGTTAGATTTTGCTTTTGTAATTTTTCATGGCTGTTTTTAACACATGAAATAATTATTTTTTGCTTTTATGACTATGTACTCATTGATGAATGGAGAAAAGCTGAGTAGAAAATGTTATTGTTTGGGAACTGTTGTTGGCCTTGTTCAGAAGTGATGTTTTATGTTGTGCTAGAGTGAATCACAAAGGAGTTTTTAAATATAGTCGATTTTTAGGGTGTTCAAGTGCATTAAAACTCATGAAAATAAAGTTGATGAATGCCATGGGTACACAGTAGCAATACTTTAAAAACAATTATTATGTTTTATTTCAATGGATTTTGCAGGGAACAGGTGGTGTTTGGTTACATGAATAAGCTCTTTAGTGGTGATTCTGAGATTTGGGTGCCCCCATCACCTGAGCAATGTACACTGTACCCAATGTGCAGTCTTTAATCCCTTGCCACCCTCCACCCTTTTCCCTGAGTCCCCAAAGTCTGATGTATTATTCTCATGCTTCTGAATCCTCATAGCTTAGCTCCCACATATGAGTGAGAACATACGATGTTTGGCTTTCCATTTCTGAGTTGCTTCACTTAGCATAAGAGTCTCCAATTCCATAATTCCATCCAGGTTACTGCAAATGCCATTACTTTGTTCCTTTTTATGGCTGAGTAGTATCCCATTATATATGTATATATAATATATATATAATATATGTGCATATATATGTGTGTATATATAATATGTGTGTATATATGTGTGTAATATATACACACACACACACACATATATATATATTTTCTTTATCCACTCATTGATGGGCATTTGGTCTGGTTCCATATGTTTGCAGTTGCAAATTGTATGGCTATAAACATGCGTGTACAAGTATCTTTTTTGTATAATGACTTATTTTCCTCTGGGTAGATACCTAGTAGTGGGATTGCTGGCTCAAACAGTAGATCTACTCTTAGTTTTTTAAGGAATCTTCACATTATTTTCCATAGTTGCTGTATTAATTTACATTCACACCAACAGTGTAAAAGTGTTCCCTTTTCACTGTATCCATGCCAATATCTATTATTTAGTTTTATTTTTGATTATGGCCATTCTTGCAGGACTGAGATAGTATCATGTTGTGGTTTTGACTTCCATTTCCCTGATAATTAGCGATGTCGAACATTTTTCCATATGCTTGTTGGCCATTTATATATCTTCTTCTGAGGATTGTCTATTCATGTTCTTAGCCCACTTTTTGATGGGATCATTTGTTTTTTTCTTGCTGATTTGTTTGAGTTCTTTGTAGATTCTCAATATTAGTTCTTTGTTGGCCAAATATATTGTGAAGATTTTCTCCCACTCTGTGGGTTGTCTGTTAACTCTGCTGATTATTTATTTTGCTGTACATAAGCTTTTTTGGTTTAGTTAAGTCCCATCTATTTATCTTTGTTTTTGTTGCATTTGCTTTTGGGTTCTTGGTCATGATTTTTTTTGCCTAAATCAATGTCTAGAAGGGTTTTTTCAATGTTATATTCTAGAATCTTTATGTTGTTGATGATATGATTGTGTACTCAAAAAAACCTAAAGACTAATCCAAAAACCTCCTAGAACTGATAAATGAATTCAGAAAAGTTTCAGGATACAAAATTAATGTACACAAATCAGTAGCTCTGCTATAAACCAACAGCAACCAAGCTGAGAATCAAATCAAGAACTCCATCCCTTTCATAATAGCTGCAAAAATAAAATAAAATAAAATACTTAGAAATATACCTAACCAAGGATGTGAAAGGCCTCTACAAGGAAAACTACAAAACCCTGCTGAAATTATAGATGATAAAAACAAATGGAATCACATCCCATGCTCATGGATGGGTAAAATCAATATCATGAAAATCACCATCCTGCCAAAAGCAATCTACAAATTCAGTCCAATTCCCATCAAAATGCCACCATCATTCTTCTGGAACTAGTAAAAGCAATTCTAAAATTCATGTGGAACCAAAAAAGAACCTACATAACCAAAGCAAGGCTAAACAAAAAGAACACATCTGAGGGCATCACATTTCCTGACTTCAAACTATACTATAAGGGCATAGTCACCAAAACAGCATGGTACTGGTGTACAAATAGGCACATAGAGCAATGGAACAGAATAGAGAATGCAGAAATAAAGCCAAATACAGCCAACTGATGTTCGACAAAGCAAACAAAAACATAAAGTTGGGAAAGCACACCCTATTCAACAAATGGCTAACACGGTGAAACCCCGTCTCTACTAAAAAATACAAAAAACTAGCTGGGCGAGGTGGCGGGCGCCTGTAGTCCCAGCTACTTGGCAGGCTGAGGCAGGAGAATGGCGTAAACTCGGGAGGCGGAGCTTGCAGTGAGCTGAGATCCGGCCACTGCACTCCAGCCCGTGCGACAGAGCAAGACTCCGTCTCAAAAAAAAAACCAAATGGTGCTGGAATAATTGGCAAGCCACATGCAGAAGAATGGAACTGGATCTTCTTCTCTCACCTTATACAAAAATCAACTCAAAGTGGAACCATATGTTTTTCTATAATATTTTGTTTCTTCATAGGATAAGATTCAGATATTCAGACCAGACCTATAATAATGTGTGATATTATAGAAGTAGCAATAGAGCAGGAGGCAGATAAAGGTGGGTACCACCTCAAACTGCCACTCAAGTGTTGTGTAGATAATCTTTTAAGCTCTCTGAGTCTCATTTTCTTCATCGATAGAACTAGTTTAATGAGTTGTAGTTTTATTTGTGACTCTATTTGCCAATCTTTAACAAACAGCTTATAAGGAAGAAGAAATGTTCGACAATGCATGCCTAATGAATTTTGATAGACTGAATGATCAAAGTGCTTCTCACCTCTTTTTTGTCATTGATTCTTATTTGTGAAACATCAGTTAGTGTACGGGATACAACTTACACCCAAGGAACATAATGAAGCTGACTATTTCTGGGGGATGAAGTTCAAAATATAAACCTTATCAATATTGTTTTATAGCTCATTCTTGTAATTGATATGATTCAGGTAAAACAGATAGAAACTAAAATTTCTCATGTCTATTCTGATTTCTACTAACCTTAATAAGGTCTTCTAAATTATAATTATTTCCTGTGGATCATTTATTTATATTTTAAACAAACTTGTATAAATTCTATATGTTAGGCCACTTTCTAGATAAGTATTCAAAATCTAGTGGGAAGGAAAGCTGTGTATATACATTGCAGTGCAATACACTTATTGCTATAATGCACTCATGAATAATATGTGTGAGGCTGGAAAGAAACAGTAATACTACAATATATTGTAGTATTTTGTGTTACAAAAGGATTTAGTCAGAAATGGAAGTTTCGAACTGACTTGTTAAAAATGAGAAGTTTTCCAGAAAGTAAAAGCAGAAATGTGGAAAGACATTTTAGTAAGGGAGTAACATAAGCAACTTCAGGAAGTTACAAAAATGTATGAAAGGCTGGACATGGTGGCTCACACCTGTAATCCCATTTTTGGAGGCTGAGGTGGAGGCTTGCTTGAGCCCAGGAGTTCAAGACCAGCCTGGGGAACATAGGGAGACTCCCATCTCTAGAAAGAAAAAAAAAAAAATAGAAAATTAGCTGGGCGTGGTGCCACACACCTGTAGTCCTAGCTACTTGGGAGACTGAGGCAAGAGAATTACATGAGCCCAGGAAGTCAAGGTCACAGTGAACTATGATCATGCCATTGTTGTCCAGGCTGGACCACAGGGCAATGACAAGACCCTGTCAAATAAAAATAAATAAATAAATAAAAATAAAAGAATGAAACAGGGAGGGAGAGAGGGTTAGAGAGAGAGAGAGAGCACAAGCAAGCATGAGAGTTAGGAAGCAGAAATTTACCTGTGAAAACACTTCAGAAACCTCCAGAATTAGTTAATGTATCCAAATTTCATAGTAATTTGTTCACTTATCAACTAACTCCCTGTACCAGACTCTAAATTACTTAATGCGTAGAGCATTTCTGATTTACTTAGAGCAACATCTGGCCTTGGGAGCTGCTCAACAGATTATTTTTCTATGAATACATGAGGGAAATTACCACTTCCCCTCATGTATTCATAGAACAACAATCTGTTTAGGGGTTGTATGAGATAGATCCTGAAAGATCAGGCTAGAAGGTTAATCTGGGTTAATGTGTGATGTGATTTAAATGCCAAAATAAGCAATTTAGCTTTAGTTCTATCAAGGAAAACAAGTTTCCAGTGGTATTTAATATGATCAAATATGTAATTCTAAAAGACAATTCTTTTCCACTGTTTTTGAGACTTTCAAAGTTAAAAAGACATTTACTCTAGTCCTCAAACAAAGCCAAATAGCCCCAGTAAAATAAATGAGGATTCTCTTATCTGATGTAAGCTGCTTTGATCATGTACAGCTATTAGGTTTTATAGTAAATACAATAGTCTCAACAATTATTTTGGTAAAGACCACAGGCTTTCTTCCTACAACCTTGTTGCCACTTTGCAATAAACAAGTCTCAGATAAGCTCCTCCTAATCACACACATACATATTTATTAGCAAATATTACAGATTAGTTATTCTGCTCTGTATATGATATGGTTTGGCTCTGTGTCCCCACCCAAATTTCACCTCTAATTATAATCCCCTTGTGTTGAGGGAGGGACCTGGTGGAAGGTGATAGGTTTGTGGGAGTGGTTTTCCCCATGCTGTTCTTGTGATAGTGAGGGAGTTCTCATGAGATCTAATGGTGTAAAAGTGACTTTCTCCTGCCACCATGTAAGACGTGCCTTGCTTCACCTTTGCCTTCTGCCATGACTATAAGTTCCCTGAGACCTCCCCAGCCATGCAGAACTGTGAGTCAATTAAACCTCTTTTGTTTATAAATCACCGAGTCTCAGGTAGTTCTTTATAGCAGTGTGAGGATGGACTAATACAGTAAGTTTGATGGAATCCCAACTGTCCATCCTTTTAGGTGCCTTACCAGTATCTTCCATGAAAGGCTAACCAGAGAAAAATGCAATAATGTTCTAATAGCAGGATTCAGCTAACCATCTAATTGGAGTAGGGCACCCGAGTAACCTCCGAATCAGCAACTGAAAAATTACATTTTAGGAGTTAAACCTAAATTACTATATTTTTAGTGTATGAACTATGGGTCCCCAGATATATAAACTATTGATATAAGGGTAGTGCTATAGATTGAATGTTTGTCCCCTCTGAAACTCATGTGGAAGTTTAAAATTGCCATTATAGCAGCATTGAGAGGGGAGACTTTTTGGAGGTGATTAGGTCATGATAGGTTTGCCTTAGTAGGGGTAATAATGCTGTCTAAAAAGGGTGAACTGGGCCTTCTCTTGTCCTCTTGTGGTCTTGACAATTTGCCTTGTCATGTGATCATGCAGGAAGAGGGCCCTTACAAGATGCCAGCACCTTGATCTTGAACTCCACAGCCTGCAAAACTGTGAGCCAATAACTTGCTCTTTATTATAAATGACCACATCTCAGGTATTCTGTTATAGCTGCACAAAATTGACTGAGGCAGGTCTTCATGTGTGTATACCATTTATTGACAGACTAGATATTTTAACAATGATATCTAACGTTGGGTTTATTAACAAATTGTCTCATGTTGACTTTTGATCAAGTTTGTCTAAGTGAAGTTCCTTATCCAATACTACCCAAGATGGCTCCAATGATATTAATTTCAATAGAAATTTATGGGAAAATTGGTATATGTCAGAAATTGGGCTAGTTGCATCAGGTAAGAAAAATACAAAAATTAAAATGTAAGGAATTGCATGAATATTATACTGTGATCATTGCCATAATTGAGAGTGGTGCCATGTGTTTTGTGTAGGCAATTCTCTTTTTGTATTTTCTTAAATGTTCAGATTTCAAATGTTCATTTCTACTTTCAGAACACATTTCTAAGCTTGTCTTAGGAAGTATAGCCATTACTAGGATAAAATATCAGGGAAGGCTTTCCAGTGAATGTAATATTAGAGCTGAATCAAAAAGAAAAAATAAAACCTTCTTGGATTAAAATAGGTGGAATACAATATTTCAGAAAGAGAAAGCTATATGTGCAAAGAAACAAGGACACCAAAGAAAGAGAATGTAGTCAGTGTTGATGTATAACTGGAGCTTCCATAAGAGATTGGTAGAAGATCCTACACTGTTAGTTTTAGCATTGCAGGTAGACAAGCCCAGGGATGTATGTGAAGAAGAGAACTGGACCCAGAATGAAATCTTAAAGTTCTAATACTCTTGCAGTAATGAAAGTGGTGTCAGTTGCAGAAAAAGACTCTGAGAAAGAGCAGTCTGGAAGGAGAAAATTTTAACAGATATGATGAAATTCAAAATAAGTAAGTTTCCGAAAGCAATGTCCTTCCAACCAAGTTTGATACTACCCTCTTGAGAGTTAACGTAATTAAAATTATGCAATGATGAACAAGAAAAAAAACTCTTGAAACAAAGACTAAAAAACAAGACCAACAATTTTAGCATAAGAATTAAGAATTATGACTAACAGGAAGGCAGGAAGAAGCTGAGAGCTACAGACTGAGCAGTCCTTGAAGGATTTAATACCTTCAATAGAAAGTAGATGTCATCATATTGATGATTGTTCATTGTCCTCATTTTCTTCTTCCATCTTTGGCTCATTTTTGTGTTCTGCATTGCTCTTGTCAGTTGTTTGTTTTGAGTACAATGGACAATTCAGAGTCTCTCCATCCAACGGAAATGCTAATGTTTATTTTTCCTTGATTTGAATATCCAATTGATTCAACACCATTGAGTTGCCTTGGTACACTGTTAAAAATCAATTATTCATACATATCTGGGATTTTTTTGGACATTTAATTCTGCTCCATTGGTGTATATGTCTACATTTTTGTCAATAATAAATTATCTTGTATACTGAAGATGTGTAGAATATCTTAAACTCAGGTGGGACAATCCCTTCAGCACCATTAGTTCAAAGAGAGCTAGTTAGGTGCTAAAGCATCACCATTTATATTCTGATAGTTGGATAGCTGACATCTTAGGAAAACCATAATTCTTAAATTCATAAGTTCCAGGAATGTTTATTATATGTACACATTGGTAGATCAAGTATATTCTGCGGCGACTATTCTAAAGATAAGAATGCTCCCAAAGTAGATATCCTGAGATAGTCATATTATATTTAAAAGGAGATTTCAGTAGTTCTTTCTCTCCACTCTCCTCTAGGTAAGAAAGAATGATTACAGTAGACTGGTTGCTAAGCCTTTTCTATTCATCTTTTTAATTAACAAATCCATTTATTTAAAATATTTTGAATAATATATGAAATAATCACAATACTAGGAGAAATCTAAAAATGACTAACTTGTCACTGTTTCTTAGAGAAATTCATACATTTATAAACAAGAAAGAATCACATACAATGGTAAGTCTTGGGAAAACTTTGAGCAGAAAGGTATGAGTTGAATTTAATGAAAACTAGGGTTTAGTAAGAAGTGGAAAGAAACCAGGAAGGACATACAAGACAGTGAGGAATCGAGAATGCAAATGCTTGTCTTACCTGGATCTTCTCAAAAATAACTTTAGTAAACAAAAATATTTACTGCAAAATAAAAAAACAATTCCTCCAGGGTTTCAAATGCTAGAAGATGATTTTGGTAAGTACATTTCTAGTGCTATAAAAGAAAATCTTCATTTAGGAAGGCTTGGAATTTAACTACCAGAGAGTATCATATTTCTGTGGCCACGATGATCTTTCTGAAATGAGCATGTTGTCCACACTGGGTAAGTGAGTGATCTACTAGGGATTTTTACAGGATGTGTTGAGAAAGAGACTCAAATTTTAAAAATGCAGGCACTTAGGACTACATGATCTTAGAAATGCCAGGCAATATCATAAAGAAAGTATGTCAGATATCATCTCTTATAAAGATAAAGCTAACTTCAAGGTGAAAGAGGAAAAAGTCAAGTTTTTTTGTGTGTTTTAAATAACTTATCCAAATCATGCATTTTGATCACTGTGAAAACTGACAAATACTATTACCGATAATTTTTATTTATTGGAATCTTTATTCTATTAATAAAAATAATAAAGAGGTCATAAAAACCTTATGGATATTTGAAGTATATAAAAGTAACTACAATATAAAAAGTTTGCCACAATTTAATTTGTATATGTCTTCCAAGCAAATATATTTACTTATTTATCTGTTTTATTTTTATTTGAATCAATGTAAGATCAATTAGCTTTATGTTTTCCAAATATTTGATATACTCATATAGCTTCTAAAATATTTCTATATTTTTTCAAACTTTTAAATAAATTTTGAATTTGTAATACTGTTGGAAAAACAGAAATTTGAAGGATGATTTGCATGCATTTAACATTTCATTTTGCAACCAGCAAACTCATTTCAGGACAAGTGTTTGAGTTGTGTAATAGACAAAATCTACATGCAACATATTGTAATTCTTCTTCCAAAATGACAAAAATGAGGCAATCAACTACAAGTATAACCTATTTCTAAATCACATAAATATGTGTATATAATTATGAATATAAAATTAGAGCATTTTCTGTTTTTCTGTGTGTGTGTGTGTGTGTGCACACGTGTGTGCGTGCGGGTGGTTGACTATCTTGTCTGAAGTCATATAACTATTGAGTGGCAGCAGCGGGATTAGAACCCATGTTTGTATGCTTCAGAAGCCCAGGCTGTGACAGACTATGCTACTCTGTCTCAAACCTTCACGGCTACTTTGTCTCCACTGTATCACTCAGCTACTCACCACTCTCCTCTAGGTCTTGAGTTAATAATGTCTTAGAAAATCTCTCCAGAATGTTTCTTCTCCATTACATCTTGAAAGGTATGTAAAAGCGTGGAAGAAGTATATCTGTGATTTCACAAATACATATTATAGTAAGCCATGAAGTTATGAAAGTTCCCTTGTGCCTGTCACATAAAATTGGGTAAGGTAGAAGCTTAAATCTGTAGGTAAGAGGGTGTCTGGCAAAATACAGAAGATTGTCCAGGTTAGATGTCACATCCTCTTCATTCCTGTTATCCAAGTACATAATGTAACACTTCACCCAGAGTATAAAGGGTGGCTTAATTGTGAAGGCCTTGTACAGATGTGCATTTGAATCCAAACTCCACCTCTTGCTACTTTTACTTCACTTCTGTAAACCCAGTTTTCTCCTTTGAAAAAAAAAATTGACATTTTCACCTTGCTTTTCATGCAGGATTACTATATAGGTAATATGTGATATAAAGCAGGGGTCTCCAATCCCTGGGCCGCAGAGTGTTGTAAGTCTGTAGCCTGTTAGGAACCGGGTCACACAGCAGAAGGTGAGCATGGAAGGAAGCTTTACTGCCTGAGCTCCGGCTCCTGTTAGATCAGCTGCTGGCATTAGATTCTCATAAGAGTGTAAACCCTATTGTGAACCAAGCATGCAAGGAATCTAGGTTGTGCCTGCCTTATAGAAATCTAATGATAAACAGAATGTGCTTGAATCATCCCCAAACCATCTCCACCCACGCCCCCCATCTGTGGAAAAATTGTCTTCCACTAAACCAGTTACTGTTGCCCAGAAAGTTGGGGACTGCTAATATAAAGCACCTGTTTGGAAATAAACAGGCGTTCAGTAAATATACCTTTATAACACATACATATTTAGTGAATTTTCAGGAAGACTGCATTCAATTACAGAAAATATAAGAAAAATGATACCTTAGGATAAGTCAGACGTAACAGAATTTGTGGGGGCATGCAAAAGACGAGGAGATTTGGGCATTTTGATGAATGTAGTGCAATTCTTCATTGGGATACAGCTGTCAAAAACTGGTTTGTGGGACTTTTTGTTGGCATATATGTATGTATCTCTTCTTGTATACAGGTTCACATGATGACTTGTTGAGGTTGAGGAGGGTCTGTGCTTCCCTGATATTAATGACCCAAGTGGTAAGTGTGTTTTCAGACAACTCGACACCTTGGACTAGGCCAGAGGAGGTAGACATAGGAGAAAGGATTCAATCTCTGTCTCTCTAACTCTCTTGATGATTTTCATCAGATCCCCTCATGGATGTAGAAATGTTATATTTTTGATAACTTTCATGTTGCAAAATGTACAGACAGAGTTTCTCTAACAACACTTATCTACTGGGAAAAAATGACAATGTACCTTTATGTCTTTCTGCTCTTCCCCCAGGGAATATTTCAGTATTCATAAATATTATAAAGTATGTCCTATATGTAGAAATGAAGAAATCATAAATTCATTTCTATGATTTACATTGGGAGGTACTGCCTCTCATAATTTATCACACCTCTTAATACCTATTTAATCATTATGGGATATAAAATAATCAGTGATAGCAATTGAGAAGAACAATCTTCTAATCTTAAATCCCATGTTTAACACTTGCTTTTTAATTTTTTTATTAGACACTCACATGGTTAACAATAAAATCTTTGCTTAAAATGAAACCCCAGGTGGTGACTTATAGTGTGGATCAACTCTAAACTTCTCTGGTGACAGCTAGTGTCACTGAATGTCATTTGTACATGCAAAATTCACCTTTGTGGTTTGCAGTTACAGGGATTCAGCAGGAATCTTGCAGCAAGTTTACACTGCAAGACATTAGGTTAGGATGGAAACATTCTTGATAGAGAAATATTCTTCTCTTCATGAATTAACAAATGCACTGCCATATACCACTGGGCAAAGCTAGCTCTAAGTGATATCTATATGATATACCTAAGGAACCAACTTAAATATTTTTAATACTTGCCCATATTCTATGCCCCCAATTATACATTAGGCACCTACTCTGTGAGTTAAAAATCTGTCCTTTACTTTTAAATTCAGATGTATGTCAGGAGATGAATAAATAAGGACAGTAAACCATTCCTTCTACTCTCAAAAGTAAGCAAAGCTGGTCACTAATTAAAGTGATAAGAGCAGATTTTTAATCAGTATCAGTTATTGCAATATAAAAAAGAGTCTAGTGTGTACTGAACTCAACCTCAATTTGTGTAGAGATGACTGGGACTTTCAGAGGAAAAATAAAAGAGTAGGGAGGGTGGGTGAGCTGGCCTTGAGGAAAGTCAAGGAAGTGATAATTTATAAAAAGCAGGAAGGAAGGTTGGTACATGTGACCAGGACATCTGGGTTTGCTAACTGGCACTTGCCAAAGATAGCCTCCTACTCTCCCACAGAAGCTGAGAGACAGAGACCCTATTTTCAGGTGTTTTTCCCAGGTAGATACTTCAGGGTATCATCATCCTAGGGACATTGCTTTGCTCAGTTAGAAACTATGCTAGTGTTTGTTGAAGTCTCTTAGTGCAAGGGATAGACGACATCATTTGTGCTGAGTCATCAGTTTTAATAGGACCAAACTTAAGGCCTAGTTGAGAAAATGGCTCAGAGAAGCCTAGAGTTTGGTCAAAGAGAGAGTGTTTGTCACTACTTTTTTCTTGAGTAGTGACCTTTCAGTCCTAGACAAGATTTCAGAAGTGACAAAGCAATAGTTAGTTAGGGAACTAACACAAACTTCTGCCAAATTTAGACATTGTCCAAGTCAGGTCCAGTGGGTGCAATGAGGATAACCCTTCATGGCTATTTTCTTAGGAAATAAGCAGGCTCTCAAGTTTTGCATCATATTTATTCCTACAAATTCAGAAAATTGAGGTTAAGGATGAGAGAGACTCTGTCATAATTTGGGGAGCAAGGGGTGGACACATGTGATCACATTTGTAATTAGCTCTATGCAACTATGGTTACATTATTTAACTTCTCTGATAACCAGGTTTCTCAACTGTAAATAAAGCTGACAGTCATTTTTTTCTCACAGAGTTGAGTGAGGATGGCAGGAATAATCATAAATATTACTTGATAAAGACAAAGCCTGAAAGAATTACCTCAGATTATCAGGGTCCTTTGAGAACTGGATCCTTCGAGAATTGGATCAGAGAGTACCAAATAACACAGAGGATGTCACTGTATCTGCTCTCATAGAGTTAGAACACAATTTGTGTTAATAAATACACAATTTAATTAATAAAACATGGGATAATATATTTGCAACAGTTTTTATAAGACTGGAATAAAAAATAATTCGGTCAAAAATTTGTTGTTCAAATACTTTTTTTTTCTTTTGAAATGAAGTCTTGCTCCAGCACCCAGGCTGGAGTGCAGTGGTGCCATCTTAGCTCACTGCCATCTCTGCCTCCTGGGTTCAAATGATTCTCCTGCCTCAGTCTCCAGAATACCTGAGATTGCAGGCATGTGCCACCATGCCTAGCCATTTTTTGTATTTTTTAGTAGACACGGGTTTCACCATGTTGGCTAGCTGGTCTCGAACTCCTGACCTCAAGGGATCCACCTGCCTCAGCCTCCCAAAGTGCTGGGATTCCAGGTGTGAGCCACTGTGCCCAGCCAGTTGTTCCAATATTTAATCGAAGTTCTCTCAGTTCTCTGTCCAGGTGCTCTCCTTCCTCCTCACAATTCCCAGTGAAGGATGGCAGTAGAATTTAAAGTCCAGAAGAAGTTAAGCATGTTTTAATTTCATATTTGTCACTTACTAGCTATGGAAATTTGTTTATTATTTCTGAGCGTGAGTTTCTTCAACAAAATTATATATTTTCCCTGAAGTATTGTTTGAGGATGAATGAGGGTAGGGAAGACAACTACAGAAAGATCTAGACAATGAGATGTAAAATCTCTACTTGGTGCATGTAGATCAGACTAAACGTCAATGCATGTCCTTTCCCTTCCTCAGATTATTTTGGTTATTTCAGATTTGGCCTCAGTTGATATAAAACTTGCCTTGTGTTATTTTTTTAAATGAGATTCAGATACACTTTCATTAATCAGGTGACTATTGACTGGGTTTTTTCTTTTGTTTGTAAGAGTGTTTGAGTTTTTATTAGGCAGGATTTAAATATTATTTTATTTAAATACTCTGCCCCTAAAATAAGGTCAATAATAATAATACATAGATTTTAAAGAATTATTACTTTTAAAAACTTCACTAAAATAGATTAACAATTTTGAAGACTTTTCTTGTTTTCGAAATTGCATGAGTCACTGAAGATGCCCTTGAAAATGATAATGTTTATCTCTCGATCTTTTCTTGAGCTAAGGTGTTTTTATTCTTTACATTTTTCAGTATGGTGTAAATTTCTTCATGAAAAATTACTTTTTTAAAGTAAATAGAAAACATGAAAAGAAAAAAATAACAGAATGCATAAATTTAAGGTGTCAGTCTCTATTTCCAAACTTATTCTATAATTTGGGGGCTTAGTACCTTTCACTCTAGTAATTCCTCCTTACTTAGAAATCCTATAATTTTTAAAAGAATGTATTTTTAATTTCAAATATTAGTAGCTATTTCTGTGATTCTATAATAAATATTTCTTTTCTAGTGAGTGATTCTGAAGTCAAGAACTGAACAGTTTATATGAACAGTTACATAAACTGTGTATTAATTGTATAAACCAAGGTTTCCACATATAAACAGTTTAGAGTTTCTGGGAAAATGTTTATCTCCTTTAACAGAAGAACCCCTTGGGTGTTGTGTATGAAATTATTTGCATGTGTTTATGAATTCAAACACTAAGGGAAGATCATTTAAGTCTATGCTGCATTCAGTCCAATTAAACTTGCTTTGAAGGCTGAATTCCCATAGGCATGTTCTAGTCCCAAAGAGGAAATGTGATAATAAAAACATAAAACTTACCCATTTGACTATACAGCTTTTCTAGAGTCTTGGAAAGTAAAAGTACCTCTTTCAATGCTAAAAATTATTAACAAAATGTTTACATAGTATAACCTTTTAGTGTTCAAAGTTAGATCTTGACTCAAATTATACATGGATAAGGCTGAAAATAAGTTGAGATGACTTGGTCAAGTCCTAGGCTGCTCTGGTCAATGGACAAACAAAATATTTTTATTTAAAATTTGTAGTTATTGAACACAATTATGTATTCATTCATTGATTCATTCATTCATTCGCTACTTCCTATCTAGTATGAGTTAAACATTAGACCTAAAACCATAAAAATCCTAGAAGAAAACCTAGCTAATACCATTCAGGACATAGGTATGGGCAAGGACTTCATGTCTAAAACATCAAAAGCAATGGCAACAAAAGTCAAAATTGACAAATGGGATCTAATTAAACTAAAGAGCTTCTGCACAGCAAAAGAAACTACCATCAGAGTGAACAGGCAACCTACAGAATGGGAGAAAATTTTTGCAATCTACTCATTGGACAAAGGGCTAATATCCAGAACCTACAAATAACTCAAACAAATTTACAAGAAAAAAACAACCCCATCAAAAAGTGAATGGAGGATATGAACAGATACTTCTCAAAAGAAGACATTTATGCAGCCAACAGACACATGAAAAAATACTCATCATCACTGGCCATCAGAGAAATGCAAATCAAAACCGCAATGAGATACCATCTCACACCAGTTAGAATGGCAATCACTAAAAAGTCAGGAAACAACAGGTGCTGGAGAGGATGCGGAGAAATAGGAACCCTCTTACACTGTTGGTGGGACTGTAAACTAGTTCAACCATTGTGGCAGACAGTGTGGTGATTCCTCAGGGATCTAGAACTAGAAATACCATTTGACCCAGCCATCCCATTACTGGGGATACACCCAAAGGATTATAAGTCATGCTGCTATAAAGACGCATGCACACATATGTTTATTGCGGCACTATTCACAATAGCAAAGACTTGGAACCAACCCAAATGCCCATCAATGACAGACTAGATAAAGAAAATGTGGCACATATACACCATGTAATACTATGCAGCCATAAAAAAGGATGAGTTCATGTCCTTTGTAGGGACATAGATGCAGCTGGAAACCATCATTCTCAGCAAACTATCACAAGGACAAAAAACCAAGCACCACATGTTCTCACTCATAGGTGGGAATTGAACAATGAGAACACTTGGACACAGGAAGTGGAACATCACACACTGGGGCCTGTTGTGGGGTGGGGGGAGGGTGGAGGGATAACATTAGGAGATATACATAATGTAAGTGATGAGTCAATGGGTGCAGCACAGCAACATGGCACATGTATACATATGTAACAAACCTGCACGTTGTGCACATGTACCCTGGAACTTAAAGTTTAATAAAACAAAATTAAAAAAAGAAAGAAAAAAAAGACCATGCACTCAGGACTCATAAAGCTTATATTTTACAATGAATCAATTCATAAACTATAAATATTATAGATATGTTAATAACATACTGTATTATAAATTTATAGATGAGAAAAAGAAAAATGTAGAGCAGAGTAAAAAAGACATATAAACATATGTAAAGTTAGCCTGTTTTTATGTTCAGAAATATATAGAGATATTGTTTAACTATTTGCTTGCTAATGATTGTTATCATAAAAGGAAAAAAATACATTGTAATTTTTAAAGAACTTTCATTTATAATTCAGAGGTCACTCAACTGGTTTTCAAGAAGAGGTTGGCCAGGTGATTGGAGATTTTCCTACAAGTCCTAAATTTTAATTCCTGTGGGACCACAAGGTGGTGATCTTCCACTTATGCTTTTAGGAGTGGCTTCATGACATTGAGACAGAAGCCAGGCCAACATGTGTCATTATGAATAAAATAGCCTCCTGAAAATGCTTATGTGACTTAGTTTAGCACAGAATTCTCCAGTGTCTGTTGTCCCTCAGCAGTTCCCACCCCTTGTTCCTCTGTGTTTGCAGTTCTCTCTGCACAAAATATTCTTCCTTTCACCGGATTAGACCTTCTGGCTCCTTTTCACAAACAAGTTCTGAAGTCAAATGCCACCTTCCTTAAGACCTTTCTGACACACAATTTGAATCATCTGTTCTGCTCTGTAATTTTCTGTCATAATAATAAATATTTTGTTTTCTTCATAGCGATGAAATTAAATAATTACATCTTGCTTCCTTTTTTATTGCTCCCTGTTCTACAATTTGAACTCCCTTGAGAGCCTGTCTCTAGATTGTCTTATTCAGAGCTATAATCACAGTCCCAGCACACGTACTAAATAAATACTAGTTGAATGACCGATGAGTGGCCCTAATATCCCATACTTAAAATATTCAGTCAGGGTAAATTTCTCCTTAGTTTAGTATTTTCATTTTAGTTAAATTACTGTCCTAGAATAAATATAATTAAACAAATTGGCTCCTGGTACAGAAAATAAAACATTGAGAGTATAGTATAGTTTATTCCAGTAGTTAAGGTAGTGGGTTCTAGAGTTCAAATTGTAGCTCTGATCCTGGCAGATTTACTTAATTTTCTGTGATATTGGATACTTAATTTTACCTTTTTTGCCTTAATTTTCTCATCTGTAAAATTAGGATAATAGTCATGAGAATGACTACATAAGAGAAAAATTCTTAGGAAAAACATCTGATATAACATAACTCAGTAATTATTATTTTAAAAACATTTCATAGAGTAACTATAATTCTCAACATTGTGATTGTACCTGTACATATTATAAAAACAGCATAAGAGCAACTATTGAATATATGGTTAGGCTGTGGTTAAAAGTGTAAGTGATTACTATTTCAACCAAAGCAATATGTCACTTCATGGAATACCTGTTTTCAGAAATCCATTTAGGTTGGTGAATTACAAAAAATCAAATGTTTTATAAAGATGGTGCCCTCTCAAAGCTGCTAAGTATGTAACAGCTGAAATCTGTACTTGCTGGAAATTCTCTATTGTCCCTGCAGTACACTTTATCTTCTGATGTTCCTCAGTCCTGTAATGCACCTATGAGATTTTTTTTAATCATTGAAATAGGTCCTTAGAGACGCAAAATGTCAGAATGTGGCTTTAATGAAATATTTTCTTTAGGTATATTTACTCATTTTTATTTTAAATTTGCTAACTACAATATTTTGACTCTCTGAGTAAATAATGTGAGTACGATTTTAATTATACTTATAGTGTGATGGTAACTCCCTTGGCCCAGGGATGGTAATTCCCTGGGCCCAGGCCTTCTCCAAAACTTACATTAAACTAGTACTATTTTGTGAAAAACACATTGTTCAAAGCTTGTGTGAAATTCCTCAGACCTCAAATGTGCCCATCAATTCTGCTGTTATAAGTAGAGGTCAGACAAAATGGCATCATCAAAATAGGAAGCCAGAAATAAAGTATTTCAAAAGACTGATCAATTTTCTCAGAACTAGATAAACCAGATGTTTCATGAGGGGGAATATGGCCTTAGGAGTTGATATTTGAGATTTTCAAATGGCAACAATATTTGTTGAGGAAATTACTTACCAATAATATTAAAATATAAGATGTTTAATTTTCTGATCATTTTAATAAAGCACATTTCTGAAATATAAGAGTTGACAGGCCAGGTGTGGTGGCTCATGCCTGTAATCCCAGCACTTTGGGAGGCCGAGGCAGGCGGATCATGAGGTCAGGAGATTGAGACCATCCTGGCTAACACGGTGGTATACACATCTAAGGCAAAATATATATATACATGTATATAAATTATTCAAATGTCCCCAGTTGTCTTGATACTGTCTTTTGTACTGTTGTGTTTCAATCATCAAATTTTTTTATCAAGTTACACATTTTGTAAAAATACAAAAAATTAGTTGGGCGAGGTGGCAGGCGCCTGTAGTCCCAGCTACTTGGGAGGCTGAGGCAGCAGAATGGGGTGAACCCAGGAGGCGGAGCTTGCAGTGAGCCGAGATTGCGCCACTGCACTCCAGCCTGAGTAACAGAGGGAGACTCTGACTCAAAAAAAAAAAAAAAAAGTTGACAAATGTTCTGGTTTAGAAAGAAAGATAGTTTGTGTGGTATAGGACTTAGAAAGAAAACAACATTCCCTACTTATACCTAAATTATCATACTGGCAATTTATTTTGATATCTTAAGCATTGCTCTAGAGTTTACTCTAATTCATCCAAGACATATAACTGATATTATCCAAGTTCCAATTGACCACAAATTACTTCTCTATTCGACTGACTCCTCCATTTGCTGTCAGACACGTCTTAGCTTTAAAGTAACAGCTATATTTTAAATCAAACATCTGATAAGAGAATTTAATCCATAATATATAAAGAACTCTTAAAACTTAATAATAAAAAGATTAAAATCTGATGAAAAGGGGAAATTGACGTTTCCCCACGAAGATATACAGATACCTAATAAGTACATAAAAAGATGTTCGGAATCATTACTTGTTAGAGAAATGATACCATTCATACCCTCTATGATGACTGAGTTTGAAGATTTCCGAATGTCATCATTGCTTCTTGAATAAGGTTCAAATCCATCCAACTGGAACTTATTATTCCAGATAATCTGCTCTCTGCCTAAATTTCCAGCCATGGGTTCTACTATCAACATCCTTTACTTACTGAATTACTTGCTGTTTCTTCCACCAGGCTGACCACATGTTGACGTTGTACAGATGCTCCATTTTTAGCAAACCTCCAGGTGAGAGCACTGCAGATGGTCTCTGAAGAACTGTCACCAAGCTGATGTCTTGCATACAATAGCTATGAAAACTCTCACTTGTAAAAGTGACATGTCTAGCCAGCCAGATGCTGCCAGACTGCAAGTTGTGTGTGCCTTGCAAGTATAGATTTGTTCATGCTTATTTGCTTGATTTACATAGAACAAGAGGACTGTTGTATAACTTACATTAATAAAAAATCTACATGGGAGCAGTGAAGATAACTTGAAATTATTGGCTAAAACAAATAATCACTTGCATTTTGTGGACTTAGTTGATGTTTTGTGGCTAAAAATACAATTTAAAGTTACTTCCTGGATCTGTAAGAAACTTAATTCAACAAGCAAAAATCAACCCCATTAAAAGTTAAGCAAAAGACATGTAAAGATACTTGTCAAAAGAAGACAATTAAGTGGCCAACACACATATATATAAAAATACTCAATATCACTAATCATCAGAGAAATGCAAATAAAAACAACAATGAGATAACATCTCACATCAGTCAGAATGACTAGTAATAAAAAGTCAAAAAATAACAGTGGCTTCCAAGGCCGTAGAGGAAAGGAAGCATGTATACACTATCAGTGGGAATGTAAATTAGTTCAGCCATGGTGGAAAACATTTTGGAGATTTCTCAGTAAAATAAAAACAGAACTATCACTTGACCACTGAATGGGATCTGTAATCCCATTACTGGGTATATACCAAAGGAAAATAAATCATTACACCAAGAAGCCACATGCCCTCATGTTCGTTGCAATACTGTTGGCAATAGCAAAGACAAGTAGTCAACTTAGGTGCCCATCAGCAGTGGATTGGATAAAGAAAATATTGGTACATGCACACCATGGAATACTGTGCAGCAAAAAGAGTGAAATCATGTCGTTTTTAGCAACATGGATGCATCTGGAGGCTATTATCCTAAGGAAATTAATACAGAAACAGAAAACCAGAACAGAAAGCCAAATACCACATGTCCTCATTTATAAATGGGAGCTAAGAATTGGGTACTCACGAACATACAGATGGGATCAACAAACACTGAAGACTACTAAAGGGAGGAGAGAAGGAGGGGGTCGAGGGCTGAAAAACTACATATTGGATACTATGCTTACTAACCGGGTGATGGGATTGATCATTCATCACCAAACCTCAGTGTCACTCAATATACCTACATAACAAATCTGTACATGTACCCCAGAATCTAAAATAAATGTTGAAATAATAAAAAATGGAAAAATAAAAAAAATAAAAAAATAAAGTGCCTTCTTGGGATTTACAACATTTCTCAAAACATATTATGCTTTGTTTGACAGGAAATTTCCAGAAATTTTAATGGGAATAGAATGTCACCTATTACTGATTCTGACATCAGAATCTCATGGAGAATTGGTGTATTATTTGCTGTATAGCTTTGCTTCTTGAGAGATTTCAAAACATAAATCATGGGTATTATTCTGGAATGTTTTTATACTTAGTAGAACTTGGGGTAGACAAGTAATCCAGGCACTTAAGAAAAAGTTTAAAACATCCCAAAATGCAGTTCCTCAGGTTAGCACATAAGACAGTTTTGAGGGATCATCTAAAATGTATTTTTTAGATACACAGGTATTTTTCTTCTTGAGGTTCCAGATACATAGCTGTATCCTGCACTTACTATTCCAGAATCTTATTATGTGGGAGCCTAGGAATCCCTATACATTAAGCAAATTCTTCTACTGACTCATATACATGCTAGAGTTCAGGTATTATTGCAAAATCAAGTACCAATGTTGCCTACAGCACTATGAATGGAAAACATGGCAGCATCCAGAGCTGAAATGTCTAGGGACAAGGGTAGTAGTTAAGGCAGTGGAAATATCTTTCATTTTGTCCATTAAAAAATTAAGTTATATAAACATTGCAAGAATTATAGAATTAACACCCATATACAATTCACATAGATTTATCAACTATTAACAATTTATCTCTCTTCTTTGTTATTTGGATGAACCATTTGATATATTTTGCAGTTATCACTCACTTTACTCCTAAATATTCTTGCCAATATCTCCTCTGCAGGAGCATTCTTAGCCACAACACAGTCATATTCAAGAAATCTAACATCAACACAATTCTGTTACCTAATGTAACTGCCCAACTGGGGTACTGGTCCGTGGCCCAGGGGGTTGGGGATCCCTAATTTAAACCATAACCTAGATGTCTTCCAAAGTTAGCTCAGCCTAAACCCAGAAATAATGAAGGCAGGTTGAAAGCTAAAGGCAAGAGGTGGGTAGGTTAGATCAGCTCTCTTTCACTGTCATAAGCTTCTCAGTGATAATAATTTTTCTAAGGCAAAATATGTATATACATGTATATAACTTACTCAGATGTCCCCAATTGTCTTGATACTGTCTTTTGTACTGTTTTGTTTCAATCATCAAATTTTTTATCAAGTTACACATTGCATTTAGTTGTCATGTTTTGTTTAATCTCCTTTAATCTAAAACAGTTTTTCTGCCTTTTTTCTTTCGTTACACTGATATTTTTGAAGATTACAGAAAATTTGTTAAATGTCTATAAATTTTTACTTAGATCATTTCTTTGTAATTAGTTTTAGGTTCAATAGCTTTTGTTAAGAATTGTATAAGGCGATGTGCCATTCTCAGTGTATTGGTGATGCATTGAGATATCAGTTTGTACCATTATTGGTGATAGTAATTTTGATCTCTGGATTAAGATGATTTCTTCCAGAGTTTTCTATTGTAAATTTATAGCTTTCCTTTTCATTAATAAGTATTATGAAGACTGATCCCAGTTATTTTTCATGTCTTTTTATAACACTTAGCTAAAACTATTACAGGTCATCAAACGGAGACGTACAAGTTGAATCATTTCTTCTATAATAAAAAATAGGCATTCTTTGTAAAGGCTGGATTCCCCTCTCAATATTCCTGTTATTTGTTTTCCTTGGCTTTTTTTGTACCACCATGTAGCCATAGACTCTTTTCTCCTTTGTATGGTCAATGTGTTATAATTCATTACTATCATTATTTCTATCCATTCTCAAATGTCTCATATGTGGTCAAGGGGAGCCCCTTCAAACTTGGTCTTATGTGTTCTTTGATATGTCCTTATCATATTTAAGTATTTCCATACATTTGGCCACAACAAAGGGTCTCATTTTATACATTCTCTATATTTGCCCTGGAATTAACAGTTTATCCAAGTATTACAGGTAAATAGGCATGAGTGGGGCAGGAGAGGGCTCTCCCCCTACCCACTAGAAATGTTGGGTGATGGTGGCCTGGCGAGGTGGCTCACGCCTGTAATCCCAGCACTTTGGGAGGCCGAGGAGGGCAGATCACGAGGTCAGGAGAACCAGACCATCCTGGCTAACATGGTGAAAACCCGTTTCTACTAAAAATACAAAAATTAGCCAGGCGTGGTGGCGGGCCCCCGTAGTCCCAGCTACTCAGGAGACTGAGGCAGAAGAACGGCATGAACCAGGAGGCGGAGCTTGCAGTGAGCTGAGATCATGCCCCTGCACTCCAGCCTGGGCAACAGATCGAGACTCCATCTCTTAAAAAAAAAAAAAAAGTTGGTGATGGTATGGCAATCGTCACATTGCTCTCTAAAAGTGGTAAGTTGGCAGCTGGTTCCAGGGA
>NW_012116155.1:2040643-2064190 GCF_000951035.1 Colobus angolensis palliatus | reverse complement strand
CCGTCTCTACTAAAACTACAAAAAAACTAGCCAGGCGTGGTGGCGGGCCCCCGTAGTCCCAGCTACTCAGGAGACTGAGGCAGAAGAACAGCATGAACCAGGAGGCGGAGCTTGCAGTGAGCTGAGATCATGCCGCTGCACTCCAGCCTGGGCAACAGATCGAGACTCCATCTCTTAAAAAAAAAAAAAAAGTTGGTGACGGTATGGCAATCGTCACATTGCTCTCTCAAAGTGATAAGTTGGCAGCTGGTTCCAGGGAAAGGCCATTTCCTGATGATCCACATCTGTTAACATTAAAGTGTTAATTACAGGCACACCCCAGGGAGAAGCAACTTCCTGACCATGCACATTAAGAGATAAAATGGCAAAGTATGATCTTCCAGGTACACTCCACCAGAAAAGAGAAGAAGGCCTCAGATAGGCATGTGTACACCTTCCTAAACACACTGCGCATGCTTAATTCCCAAGGATAAGAGGAGCACTGTGCGTGCAAAAGGCCCACTCTAAGGGAAGAATCATGGAAAAGAGGTGAGTATATAAAGTCCCAGGATCAAAGTTAAACGGCCCCCTCTTCTTTTTCTCTCCCTTTGACGTTTAGACGCTCACTTGGATCTCCCTCAAGGGTTCTTTCTTTCCTTTCCTGTTCTAAATAACTTCCACTCCTGCTCCGGACTTGCCTTGGTTTCTTTTTCTGCTTCATGCCCCTCAGTGGAATTCTTTCTTCTGAGGGGGCAAGAACTGAAGTTGCTGCAGACCCACGTGGATATGCCGTTGGTAACTCAGGGTAACTCAGATCTCTGCCACTGCTAAGGTACCCTGGCTATTTAAGTGGTGAAGGAGATTTAAAAACAAAGATCATGTGTGTCCTGTAGGTTGTGTGTCATAATTTTTTGGTCCATTCCTCTACAGTGCTAGAAGATATATATACTTAGAAAATTATGAGTTCATAATGACATTATAGTTTTCATCTTATACCACAAAGTCCTTCTCCTTTCCCCATTCCATATATTTCTCCTTTTCCACATAGAGAACACTGGTTATCCAAAACTTTAATATATTTTTTATCATTTGCTTAATATTACAATGCACATTCATTTCAGAATCACTCTCCTAATATCATTACAATAAATAAGCTGCTTTTAAAATTTTTTATTTGCATTTTTTTCCTTAAAATATATCCCACTGAGGATATATAGTCAAAGTACTAATTCAAAAGTTGTCTGACTCATCTTTCATTTCTTCCTTCTGTAAGTTTGTGCTATCAGCTTAAAATATATTTAGATTTATTCATATTTAATTATAAATTATAAATTGTTTCCCATCTATTGGTTATTTTAGAGGGGAAAATGTCAAATATTAGTGTAGTTCGAAAATCAAAATATACAATATTAAGCAAATTTATATTATCTATCCTTTTCACTGTGATCCTTCCTACTCCCTGTCAGTGGTTAATTTGATTCATTTTTGTTTATCTTCCCATATGTTCCTCTTTGCAAAATAAGTATACATATACACACAGAGAGACACAAACATCTGTATGTGTGAATGTATACATATAAAAAGCCCATATATGTGTATGTTTACAGTTTTTACACACACATACACACACACCATTCTTATCTCCTCTTCTTTCTTACATAAAAGGTAGCATGCTGTATATACTGTTTTGTAATTTGCTTTTTCCACTTAACCTTACATCTTGGACATCACTTCGAATTAGTCATGGAGATCATCTTCATTCTTTTTGTCAACTGTGTGATAATGGTTCCCTATTGTATAAATGTGTGGATAAGTTACACTTTATTTATTGTCGTCTATATTTGGCATTGACCCTGTTTGCTATATTTTACTATTATAAATAATGCCTCAGTGAATAAGAATATGCATTTTTTTCTTACACCTGCAGATGAACCTTCAGGGTAAATTTCTAGTAGAGGGATAGCGAAGTAAATTGTCAATTGATTTGTAGTTTGGTTAGATATTGCTAAGTTTCTCTCCAGTAGGGTTGTAATCCTAACAGGAACACATAAAAAAAGTGCCTGTTTTCCAACAGAGTAGGGTCTGAAGGCAGGGAACTTAAAGCCAAGTCTTGCTGAATCAAGGAAAAACGCCAAGGTTTGGGGGCAGAGAATGTGAGGCCAATTTGTGCTGATTTCCCAAAGCTGGATCAAAAGGAGAACACCTGGGTGTGGGGACAGGTAACCTAAGGCCAATTAACACAAACTTCCTAAAGCTGAACCAAAAAGAAAAAAAAAATTCTTCCCAGGCCTAGTAACACAAAATCAAACGCTGCTATCCCTACAACCCTTCCCATTCCACTGTGTCTCAGATGAAAAGAAACAGTGCCTTAGATTGGCCACGTGCTAAGCAAGTACCATCTCTTCAGGGCACCTGTTCGCCTCAGCCTTTAATTAGCCACAGGCCAAATCCTTCATCCGGATAAGGGATAACCAATGGGAACCTCAAAAGGAGTACTTAAAACTCAGAAAACTTTGCAACCTGGCACTTGAGCCGCTTGCTTCAGCTCCGTTCCCACCCTGGGGAGTGCTTTTTCGTGTTACTAAATCCCTGCTTTCACTGCTTCATTCCTATGCTTTGTTCCTTTTTTACTTTGTGCATTTTGTCCACTTATTTATTCAAAACGCCAGGAACCCGGACAACTTACATTCAAGGCCTTCCATCTGGTAACAGCCTCACTTATAGGGTAGGTTTGTTGAGCTTTGGAATCTCTGCTAATGTTATGGGTGAGTGTAGTTTTAATCTGCATTACTATTATGGGGGAAGACGAGCAGTTTTTTTTTATAGGTTTAAGGGCCATTTGCGTATCTATTTTGTGAACTATCATTTATAGTGTTGCTTAATTTAAATTGTATTTCTGATTTTTAATTTTGTTCCTTAAATGGTATGCACTTTTTTATGCTACAGAGATTATCCTGTATTATATATTTTGAAATGTTTCCTCAATTTTCATTTATTTTTTGACATTATCTCCAGGATTTTTCACCTTGCATAAGTACTTAAATATAGTTGAATTTATTATATATTTCTTTCACTGATTTTTTTTGAATCATAGTTTTTTTCTCATCTTCATACTATAAAATTTTTTCTAGCAATGACATAGTTTATTCTATTTTTAGTTTTTTTAGAGTTCTAATTCATTTGGAATTTACTTTTGTACATTGTGCAAGATATTTATTCAATTGCATCTTTCCAAATTTCTATCAGGTTGCCTATAAGTTATTAAAAAGTCCATTTTTCCTCAATGATTTGAGATGCTTTTATCTTCTAGATTTCTGGATGTACTTCAGTGTTTCTGAACTATTTCTTGTGTCCTACTGATTCCTTTATTCATGTGCAGGTGGCAAAAGAGAATTAGTTTTAATCACTCAGTGACTATTAAAATTGCAAGTACTTTCATTTGTGTCAATCACTCAAGCATGTAGAGGCCATTGGAAACCCTAGGAAATGACCTCTATAGAAACAGTTTTACATTCAAATCAGTTAGCCTCAGTCTTGTTCAGTTAGGATCTCTCTGTGCTACATGTATATTTCGAAGACAGGGGAGACTTGTTGAAAGAGCCAGTTGTTTAATTCACTTAGAATTTGAGTAGCAAGAAGGAGCATTGAAACACTCAGTATCTTCCAGCCTGGTCTTTTCAAAGTTCCTTTTATTTTTTTTTTCTACAGCAAGAAGCCTATTTGTGTCTCTGATATTATTTGCTTTGATTTATTCTTTGATATATGTAACTTGAATATAAAATAATTTATAGAAATGCTACATTAAAAATGATGTCAAATGGTGTTTCAAGAGGGAAGTAAATAGGATTTCATTCAAAGGATGTTTTACATACATTTTTATTAATCAAAAGGTGCTAGGTTATATGATTTATGCCCTTACTATATCCTCTAGACACAAATATCCTGTTGAAATAGCTTGTTGCTTTTTTTTTTTTTTGAGTCTCCCTCTGTCACCCAGTAGGCTGAAGTGCAGTGGCACGATCTGCAACCTTCTGCCTCCAAGATTCAAGCAATTCTCCTACCTTAGCCTCCCGAGTAGCTGGGACTGCAGGTGTGTGCCACCATGCCCAGCTATTTTATTTTTTATTTTTTATTTTTTATTTTTAGTAGAGGTGGGGTTTCACCATGTTGACCAAGCTGGTCTCAAACTCCTGACCTCAGGTGATACACCAGCCTCAACCTCCCAAAGTGCAGGGTTTATAGGCATGAGCTACCGTGCCTGGCCACTTGTTGTTTTTCTTAAATTCACATTAATTTGTTTGTTCTTGCTAATTTTAAGAGAGCTGAAAGTCTGATTGATTCAAATTTTTTATTGTCTTCAGATTTTTGTTATTCTATTTTAAATAGCAATACTATGATTTTAGAAAAATATACTGAAAAATATTTACATTTGTTGAGTTCTGTACAATATTCTGCATGGAGAATGTTGACCTGGCTTAACCCGTGTATGGTAAATGCACCTGATAGCAGTAATGTAAATGTACCCTGAGAATGACCCTGTATGGCAGAGTCTCCTGAATGTGTGCTCCAAGCTAGGAATCCAGGAGTGGCTGGCCTGGAGATTTGTTCCTTTTCTATGGGGAACATCTGAGCCCCTGGCCTGTCCCCTGGAACACAGGCCATATAGGGGATCAAGGCATCAAGTTTTGAGTGGCCTCAAAGTTGCCAGGTGTAGGTTGTTATGGAAAGGGTGCTAAGTGAGAATGCTACCTTAACTACACATCTTTTGCAAGTGGTTGTGGTTCTCCTGCCTGGTCCATCACCACTCGACTCTCTCCCCTGTGTGTAAGCCCCCAATAAAACCCTATGTCTCGTTTGCTGTCTCTGGGTTTTTTCTTCAGCCTCTTTAACTCAGTGCCTTGCCCTTTCTACTAGAGTCAATAGGGATTCAGCCAAACAACCACACTGCACACTAGAATGTTGACTATCATAGTTGGTCCTGATATTGCTTTTTTTTTCTTTTGTAGAGACGAGATCTCACTGTGTTACTCAGGCTGGTCTCAAATTCCTGACCTCCAGCTCTCCTCCCGTCTTGGCCTCCCAAAGTGTTGGGTTTACAGGTATGAACCACTGTGGCAGCTTGATATTCTTTAGAGCAAAGCCTACAAGATTTCTTCCCATGCATAATTTTCTGAAGGCAATAAAGAGATTAATTATTGATAACTGAATGCATACTATGAGATGAGGATTAATACATTCTTCTAGACTGTCAACTTAGAACAGGATTCAGAAAACTATGCCTGTAAGCCAAATGCATTCATCTGTCTACTTTTGTAAATAGTTTTATTGGATCACAATAAAACTATTTTTTTATTGTGATCCAATAAAACTATTTGCAGTTGATTTACCACCATTACCTATAGCTGCTTTTGGACTGCAAGTACTGAGTTGAGTTGGTATGACATAGACCATATGGCCCTCAAAGCCTGAAGTTTTTACTGTCAGGCCCTTTACAGAAAATGTTTGCTGATCCCTGACTTGGAAGATACTATATATTGCAAATCGTAAGTACTGTAAAGTGATATTTTACCAATTATGTTATGTAGCAAAACTACCTTTAAAACCTAATGGCTTAAAATGATAATTTAGTTTTTCTTATTTTGTGACTCGGTTGAGCATTTCCTGCTGCTTTCACCTGAATCACCTGCTTTCACCTGTGTCCAGAATATAATGGAGTTATATTCTGTAGGATAATACTTTCTGCTTGAAAGTCCAAGGTGGCCTCATATATTGCTGACAGTTGGTCCTGACTTTCATCTAGGAGGGCTCAGTTCTCCTCTGAGTAGCTTATCATCAGTATGAAAGTCTGGCTTCTTTACACACATGGCTCAATGTTTCAAGGGAAAAAAAGGCAGTGTATAAAGGTAACTGCATAAAATATTGCAGTGAGTATCTGTGAACTCCATCAGGGAGAAGCCAAGCTGTACTGATCCTGCTAGTAGCACTTGGCACAGCACTTTGTATATGGGTTGAAGAAAGAAGAGAGGTATTGATCAAAATTATGGATCACAAAGCAGAGTCTGAAGAGGATGAGATTAATCATGACAATGGCAAGCTTTGAGGAGAAACCTCTAGACATTCCATTCCCTTATGTGTCGGAGGTTCCTAGACAAGGCCTCCGACAAAAACTGCTCATTTGCCTGTTATGTCTTCTTTGTTAAGTGTTATTAGAGAAGGATTGGAGATGACAATCATTGTTTTGGCTAAATGTAGTGAACGATGAAAGAATATTCTGTGAGCATGGTCAACATTAACCTGCATGTTAACAAGGCACTCTGGGATGTAAACTTACAAAGGAATTTCTAACACCTGGGTTTTAACTTATTCTGTGGAATTCAGCCATCTGGTAAACTAACTGTAACATTCCAGGCCCTCGACCTTCACAAGGATGAAGTGTTTCCTTTCAAGCTAGTGATGTATGAGTGCCTCTAACATTTACTTGAAAGGTCGATCAGTTTAAATTGTGCACTAAAGTAACAATCATAGTTGCTTCACTTCAGCCAATTTCTTTGGGTCAAGTTTCCTAAATATTTTAAAAGTCAAGTATATTGCAGCATTTTCTCTGTAGCTGGGGCAATCTCAGAGATAAAAATAATAAATATAGAAAGGTTAGAAAACAGGTCTGGAGAAGCAAACTATATATACATAGATGAGATGACCTTTTATTTTAGAAAACAACTAAATTAAGACAAATGACATTATTTGTCTAAAACTTTCAAATTATCATGTTTATTTGTAGAGTATTTGGCATAAGAGAATTTTTAGAGCATCTGCCTATATAGACATTCGATTTAAATGAAGCTTGAAGTTAGTTTTACTGGAGGTTGGCAATACTCAGCGTCCTCTTTCTCATAATGCATTTTAATGCTATGCTTGTTTAAATGACTTTCTCTGTGCTTTCCAAATAACTTGCCACGTGGTTGATTTTAGCATAGGTCGATCTTAGCATTCTTTGCAAGGGAACTGTACCAACCATGCAAAATCAAGATATGACAAAAAATCCTCTGTCTAAATTTCAGACTTCCATGTTAAATTTAGAATCTTGCGTTAAAAATTGTATGAAGGTAAAGTATTATTTAAACATTTTTCAGTCAAGATATTATTACCTTTTGCTTCATAAGAACCTATTAAGGTACCAAATATTCATTTTACAGGACCCTTTAATTGCTTTATTTTGTCCTCACAATAACAATTTGAGGTAGGCCTTAATATTCTATTTGCACAAAGAAGGAAGTTAAGTAAATACCTTGCCCAAGTTAAGTGATAGTCTGACATAGTTTGACTCTGTGTCCCGACCCAAATTTCATCTCGAATTTTAATTCCCATGTGTCAGGCGAGGGGCTTGCTGGGAGGTTACTGAATCTTGAGGGTAGACTTTCCCCTTGCTGTTCTCCTGATAGTGAGTTTTTATGAGATCTGGCTGTTTGAAAGTGTGTGGCGCTGATTCCTTCAGTCTCTTTCCCTTCTACCCCATGCTAAGGCACGCTTGCTTCCCCTTCACCTTCTGCCATGGCTGTAAGTTTCCTGAGGCCTCCCAGTTATGCTTCCTATTAAGCCTATGGAACTGTGAGTCAATTAAACCTCTTTTCTTTGCAAATTACCCATCTCCGGTAATTCTTTTTAGTAGTGTTAAGAGCAGACTAATACATAGTCAAAATTCCAAATCAGACCTTTGCTGTTCTAAGGCCCACATTGTGTATGATCCACTACATAGTTTCACTGTAATCATGTGTACAGCCATATTATGTGTTATCCAAAATGAGGAACTGATTTGAGAGTCAGATGATTGTACATCTTTTAAATTTCACAGAACGATGAAGTGGTTACCCAGAGACTTCTGATGCATTTGTGACACTATAGAATAAGTAGCCTTTAAGTTTGGCAGGTTTAAAGTCTTTTGCCTGTACAATTTCATTATGTAGCCTATTGTCTGAAATTGTTCCACCGTCAGTTTTATTTATATTATTTTAAGAGTACGGTGCCACTAATAAATGAGCCTTAGATATAGATTATCTTATTATAAATCCCAAAGCTATCATTTACTAGCTATATTAGTTATTTAGGTAGGCCATTCCAACTCTCTGAGGCTTGGGTTATTTGTAAAATAAAGATAATAATTGCACCACTCACTGAGTTTTGGTGAAGATTAAGGGAGCACTATATATGGAATTTGTTGTCACGAAATATAAATAATTGTGATCCTTCTGTTGCTTTATTTCAAACTTCATAGTCATGTACTGTAGGATGTCTATTCATTCTTAAATAGTACTAGTTTTTTTGTCTACCCTGAGTCTTAGGAGCAGGGATCAAACCTTGGAGAAGTGCATAGGTGAAAAAGTTGAGAATATCAGAGTGGTATAAACAACTGAATAAGAAAGAAACTTTTACTGTGCGTCAAGATACTTACGTTTATTAATTACAATAGCAATTGTTAACTTATCTAGTACAAATAGAGGATCTATACGTTCTTGCCAAAGCCAAACACACAAAAGCAGGATCCTTTGCAGCTCTTGAAGTTGGGATGTCTGATTTGAAGTGATACTTGAAATAGATCCTGAGGAACATGAAGGTGGAAGGAAATAACTGCATGTAAACCTGAAGATGTTGGTTGAAACCTGATTGTGAGACCCTCAGATGTCAGGTCGAAGGCTTTGTATTTTTCCTGGGGAAACTGAAAAGTCATTTATGTAAGAGCTATCAGACAGCAGTGTGGATTCTGTCTTGAAGACAGGGACTTATTGAATGACAGAGAGTAGTTAGGGGGATTTTGGAGGTGCTACTGGTGTGCAGTCATATGGATATGAACTTAGACTGATGTAAGAGCTTATTGATATATGTATTCAGTAAAAATTTATGGAATAATTTGTATGTGTCCCGCATTATTTGAGATAAAGCAGTAGACCAAAAAGAAGGAAGAGAAAGGTGTGGCAGATAATCGGATACGGGAGCTGCTACAATGTCTAAGAAGTTTCAAGTCTGAATAACTGGGAACAAAATGGAAATTTCTTGAGCATAATTAGAACAAATTCTAGAAGAAAGATGTAGTGTAGATGTTTATGTGGCAAATATGGTTTTAGATGGGAATTGTTCATTGTGCATTTGGAGCTCTGTGTATAGAAAGAAATTTTGTTTAAATTATAATTTTTAAAGTTGTTTAAATTGAGAATTGAAATAGTCACCATATAAGTAATTATATAAAAATAAAACTGGAAGATCAGGCATGAATCCATGGAGAATGCCCTCATTTAGAAGGAGGGAAGAATTGAGGGAGTCTACGTGAATTTGAGAAATAACAAGACACAAGGCAGGAAGAGTTGGCGGGACAAAACAGAAGAAAAGCTATTAAAATGTTGCTGAGTGGTACTGACTAGCTATGTAATGGGCATCTCTGAACTTGTTTATGCATCTGCATAATGGGCACAATAATATACAAAAAATGTTATGAGCAATAAAAGAGTTAATGAAAGAGGCAGTGAGGTTGTTGGGTAAGAGGCTGGTTCTGGAGCCTGAAGGCCTGCAGGTTGTAATCCTGTCCCTTTCTCTCAGTGACTGTGAACATTGAACAGGTGACAACCTTGTCACTTCACTTCTTTCTTATGTGATGAGGGGGGATGATAAAAATAATAGCCATGCTGTATAATTGTCCTGAGGCATACATGAAATAATACATGTTAAAGAGCTATCACTTCCCTGGAACACAGTAAAATGTAAATAGATATAGTTACTGTTAGATACATAGTGAGGGGTTGCTATGTGGGGTACTTAACACACTACTGGGCATATACTGGGCCTCAATATGTGGTTGTTACTTACCTTCATTTAGAACAAAGAAAAACCCAATGATTTATGAAAGGAAAACAGTAGTTTTTGACATATTTTTTAAGTTTTGTCATAAAAGGGGAAAATATTTACTTAAGGAAACTTAAGATAAAATTAAAATTTTGACAGCTTAAGAAAAAGAAAATTTACAAAAGTAAAGGGGCTTGGTTGCCTGGACATGGAAATACTGGGCATTAAACAGGAAGACAACTGAATAGCTTTACCTTAATACCATATTTTTCATTTATTTCATTCATATATTTAGAAATTGTGATTTGGGAAGTATGTTAATAAAATAACTGGAGGTTTTTAAAAATTAATACTGTTGGCTGGACACGGTAGCTCATGTCTGTAATCCCAGGACTTTGGGAGGCTGAGGCGGGTGAATTGCATGAGCTCAGGAGTTCGAGACCACCCAGGGCAACATGATGAAACCCCACCTCTACTAAAAAATAAAAAAAAAAATTAACCAGGTGTGGTGGTGCATGCCTCTACTCCCAGCTACTTGGGAGGCTGAGGCAGAAGAATCGCTTGAGCCCCAGAGGCGAAGGTTGCAGTGAGCAGAGATTGTGCCACTGCAGTCCAGCTTGGGCGACAGAGTGAGACTTCATCTCAAAAACAAAACAAAAAAAACCTGTTAAATTGTTTTGCTATATCATTAGTGTCCAATATTATTTAATGCTGGGAATAACAACAGTAATAATAATAATAATTTTGTTGTTCTGACTATTAAGATGCTTCACATGAATTTTTTCAATGATTCCAGTTACCATTTAAACATTTTAATTATTTAAAAATATGTACACTTAACTCATAGATATAAAGTATATACATGAAAGTTCTTTCATTAATGACAGAACTACTGGTTACAATAGATTTGAAGGAGAATTCACGTACCATGTATATTTAGTCAAAGAAGGAATGTTGAAATGAATTTTAAAATAGATGCAAAACAAAAACTCTTATACCTACAGGACAATAATCAATTACATTCTAGCAGACTCAATTGAATTTCTGTTGTAAACCAAAAACAAAATTTGAAACCCTCCAACAGAATGGAACTCTCCTCTCAGCCAAGAGCATTCTAAATTAACTGAAACATTAGTTCAGGCCATAATAGGAATGGGTTGTAGGCCTTTGTAGGAATGGGTGGTCGGACATACCTCTTTATCCCTTCCTCCTATTGGCATTCAGGCACAGCTGACCAATATGAACATTAAAGCAGGTTTCTAAGACTGACAAAGCTGATTCTGTAGCAATAAGATAGCAACATGACAGAAGGCCCAAAATAGATTTGTCTGATGTATTTTGAAATATCCCTGCAAAGCTGTCTCTTGGGAAAATCTACATTCTGTAGAGAATCCTCTTCCATATCCAGGTCTTTTTCCTGATCCAGAAGAGAATTAACTAAGAGCCTGGCAGCATTTTAGGTCTAATAAGAAACATCCACCCTTCTGGACCTAACCAGTGTACATCATGTATGTATTGTCTGATGGCTTATGTCTGCCTAAAATGTATAAAGCCAAGTTGAAGCCCGACCACTTTGGGCACACGTTCTTGGGATCTCCTGGGGCTGTGTCACGGGTCATGGTCCCTCATATTTGTCTCAGAATAAGTCTCTTCAAATAATTTGCCGAGTTTGTTTCTTTGTTGACATTTTCATCAGGAATTACTTATACATTAAGTTTTCTATAAGTTAGTGTTGTAAAGGAGCTCAAAGATACTGAGAGACGAAGTCCCCCATTTAATCAGATATGCTATACATATTTCCATTGAAGATACCATAAAATCTTTTGGTTCATTTAAAATTATTTTACAATTTGTCCTACAGTACACATTTTACAGACTGAGAAACTAAACAGAGAGAGGTGCTAGCTTAACCTGAATCTCACAGTGATAGGGTTTGAATGGGAACTAAGATCTGATTCCAGGAACATGTCTTAACCTATAAGGAAGTAGTTCTCAGCTATGCATCATTTTTTGCCCAAGGGCATATTTGACAATTTCTGGAGGCATTGTTGGTAGTCACAACTTAAGTATTCTCTGGCATCTAAGGAGTAGAAGCAAACGATGCTGCTAAACATCACAGTCCCCTGTAACAAAGAATCACTGAGCTCAAAATGTCAGTAGTGCTCATGTTGAGAAAAGGTTTTTTTAGGGCATAGACTTTTAATCGGCTCATGCTGAAAACCATGATTCTTTTTCATTTCTGGTTATCACAAATAAACTTCTATTAAGTGAAATAACACATTTTGAAATAACACATGCCGGCTAACATTAAAACTGTCAAAGCACCTGTGAGCTTTCTTTCCTCTATGGTTTCATATCACTTAAATATACACATTTTCCTTAGTGATATTCTTTATTATGTGCGCTGGCCCTGTGGAGAGTATGTGATGCTGGAGGAGCTCTTTGCAGCAGCATGGGAAGAAATCACAAAGGCACAGACACCAGAGGGAATGCCATGCTGTTTTCAGAAATTTAGCTTTCAATAAAAAAATACATGAAGCACAATAGGTGAGCCTGCCTTACGTGATTTAGTAACACATCATTTAACTCTCTCTCTCTCTATGCCAGAAGAGGTTGGTAAAATTGCATAGACAGCTATCATAAAGAAAATATTACATGTGGACTTGATATTTAACCCCTTCTGAAGGCCTACAGTGTGTTTTCATATGTCAAGCTAGATCTATTATTTTAAGTGGAACACATTGTGATAGTTTTACACTATTTCTTATTTGTTCTGCAAATCAAAGTTGTGATATAACTTTATATTATTCTATAAATGCTATAAAATTGCCCAGGGACCTAAAGAGCAGCTCTACTCGTTTTATCCTTGATCTTGTTCTCCATGAAGGTATATATCTAATTTATATCCTGTGAAGATCCAACTCAGTCAATACCCAGAGGTTTTCATTGTCCCTGAGAGAAAAATGACCATCACAGTTTTTGACCAGGTTGCAAGGTCATATCCTAGTATCATGTCTCACTTTCCTTGTTTGGTGTCTCTCATCCCTATATATGTCCTCCTTCAGAGATATTTGTGTCTTCCATCGTGGCCTTCCCACCAGTGCCTGCTGTTTCCTAATAGTCACCTACATGACTGTGTGACCCCAGCTACCCTAATTTTCAGATTTCTTAAGCTTCCTAACTTCCCCTACAACCTTAGCTGTTCAGATCCCCATGCAACAAGTTTCTCCATCTACGATAGCTCTAACTTTGTCTTTGGCAGAGACAGGAAAGCAAGGTTTGGCATTTTGAAGGAATAGTCCAGGTGAGAGATGAGGGTGGTTTAGATGTGTGTTGTAAATGTAGGTGGCAAGAAATGGTCAAAATCTGGATATATTTTGGTGAATCTGAATTTTGAATGCATTTAAAATGGTAGAGCCCACGTAACGTAAATACAGATTGAATGTGAGATATGAGAAAAAGATACCAAAAATGACTGTAACGTTTTTGTCCTGAACAAAGAGGAGAATGAAATTGCTATTCATTGAGATTATAAATTTTTTTCTCGATCTACAATGTATTTTGTTATGCTTATGTCCTAGAAAGAATATTTAAATGTAATATTACCAATTATATTAATTTGTTTTAAGTTAACAATTTATGAAGGCTAAATTGATGTATATTTGAGAACAAGTAGGTGAAAGGGATTGATACATTAAATAGGTATGTGATTTTTTTTTTCTATTTTTGTGTGTGTGCAGCCAGAGCTTGTGAGATTCAGAGATAATATCTAGCAAATTCTCCTGTTCAGAATAGAATAAATCAACATTTCCAAAAGCTGATTCCTAGAAATGTTAATATAGACAGCAGGGGCAAAGAATGTAATTAGATAATTTGGAATCATTGCTTAAATGGCAAAAGTTATCAAAGCCAGGATATATTAGTATATTTTGTAAACCCTGAAAAATGAGGCATTATATGTGTCATTTCTGAAACATATTTATAGTACACTGCATTAAAAAAATCATGGGAGAAGTCCTCGGCAATAATCTATTTGATAATAACAAAAAGGTGAAATATAGAATGCTTATGGAACAAAATGGCAGAAAACCAAAATGGGATTGATATCATGACTTTCTCTTGATATACAGTTGTATTATTTTAAAAGTCTTAGGATGGTCCGAGACCTAGTCACTTTAATTCCATGTTAAACAACTCATCTTTCTTACTAATATTATAATTAAACAATTTTGGCATTTTTTTCTGTGAAACATGGGAATGTGTTTTCTTTAACCACAGGAGTTGAGGATAGGAACATCTTTGTGAACTGTGGTGGAAATTAAATTTCTTGCAGGAGTCTGTTGGACAATGAAGAAACAGAATCTACATCAGTTAAGAATTGTATTGAGCTGCAAGAAATCAAAAGGACCATTCTGGCAGCTTAAACAGAATAGGATTATTTTTCTCACATGGCAAAAATCTGAATGGAAATCATTAGTATTCAGTCAACTACTCAGTGATAATGTTTGGATCTCTGGCTTTTTTCTTCCACTCTATTATAACCCAACAAGGACTAAAGTCTATGCTTTCTGATTCTACATTCAATAATCTTTAGACTACAATATCTAATTGTCTCACAGTGAGAGGGTCACTTAGTCAGCTAATAGGTTTTAGGAAGTCATAAATCATTTTGCTTAGAAAAATATGAACAAATAACAAGTATGTGCACATACCACTGGCAAACCAAAGTTAATTCCTTCTTAGTGAACCGTGATATCATTAGAAAGTTTAGAGATGTGGAATTTGTTTTTCAAAAGTCTTTACTACCAAATCCTCATAAATTGAGTTGGGAAATATATATTCATTGTCTCCAGGAAGATCTGATTTCAAGTTCAAAATATTCTACATATTAAATGTGTATAATTCTCCTTGGATTGTTTAATACCTCTGAAACTGTCTAAATTGGGGATAATGCATTTCAAGAATAACGTGAAGACTAGTTTTTTACGTATGGAAACTTCAAAGCAAATGACCCTACCTATCTGATTATGCTGTGCTGACTGTCTGAATACATGCTGCTGCTGATGGTGTTAATTGTCTCCTCACTGATCATTAGAAAACATAGGCCTCTTTGGGAGGCTAAGGCAGGCAGATCACTAGGTCAGCAGACTGAGACCATCCTGGCTAATACAGTGAAACCCCGTCTCTACTAAAAAATAGAAAAAATTAGCGGGCGTGGTGGCGGGTGCCTGTAGTCCCAGCTACTCGGGAGGCTGAGGCAGGACAATGGCGTGAACCCAGGAGGTGGAATTTGCAGTGAGTCACTGCACTCCAGCCTGGGCGACAGAGCGAGACTCTGTTTCAAAAGAAAAACAAAACAAACAAACAAAAAAAACATAGGCTGGCAGATTGTGTTTTTTCCCTCCAAGGCACTCCAAGGTTTCTTGTCTTGCATGTTCTTCCCAAGCCTTGGCAATTCATAATGAAGATTTGCAGTCTATATTCCCTTAATGTGAGACTGATCGGGACTTTTTGAAGCCTTACCAAATAAAACACAGTGACAGAGATGTTCCATGACTTCCACAACAGCATCATAAAAGTTGATACTGCATGTTCATGGCACAGCCTCTCTCTTGGGACACTCACCCTGGCAACTCATCTTCCAGGTAATGAGGAAGTCCAGAAAACACTGAGAGGTAACCTATCTGTGTTGCACGTAAGGCCATGGACAACAGTCAGACTCAACTACCAGACATATGAGTGAACAAATATTCTGATAATTTCAGTTCCAATCTTAGAGGCACTCCAGATGTAGCTGAGTAGATTTTAAAGAGAACTTGTTTTCATTGAGCTATGCCTAAATTGTAGCTTCATAAACACAATTATATTGCTGTTGTTTTAAGCCACAACATTTTTCAATGGATTATTATGGAATAATAGGTAATCTGAAGGGTGATACTATTCATCAAAATACTGAATAATGAATAACAAAATCCTGAGTCCACAGTTGCCTCCATAACACATTATTTTTTAATTTGAAAGATTATGTTTTTATTTCAGTGTAATCATAAACTCTCTGAATTAAGTAACTATGTATTTAAATATCATGTTGAACTGTGCTTCCGCCTAGTTGGTGGTGGAATGTGACCCCTATTGATAGCTGATATCAAACGGAGATTGAAACAGACCTTCCTAGAGGAATTGAAACCTTACCACAGGTATCACAGTTAAATTCTGCATCATTTTAAAACAGAATATGATTTGGTAGGAGCTAGTTTCCTTTTTCATATTTTCATACTTAAGCAAGTTATTTCTAAAATAATATATATGGCTGTGTGAAATTCGTGTTTCTTTATTATCTAAAAGACTTTAAAAATCACACTTTTTAAAATTTCTTCTCTTGAGTAAGCATGACAATATTTTTACACGTATTTCAAAAAATAATTTAAAGTCTTAAATTATTCTTTTTCATTTGATCTAAACATCCCTTATGGAAATTTAACCTTTCATCTTCAAAGTATCACTGTAATAAAGTGTCTTCATAATACAATGTTAGACCTGAAAAAAAGACATGCTATGTAAAAGGATGTAATCACCATGACGTAAGGGGATGAAAGCCTTCTCAAAGAAAGAATATCATTCCAGTCATTGTAACTACCATTTGTAGTGTATTTATCATGGGCTTTGTTTGTTGGTAGGGGGCTTGAAAAATTTATCTCAGACCAAGATAAATTTTTTTCTTCAAAAATTATCTCCAATCCTCAATGAAAAGTTATCAGTTTCATATGATTTTGTTCCTTTTATCTGGAAAGAAAGGAATGCAGAACGTTTAACTCACCTGCTGTTATATAATTAGTAAATGGCAGAATCAGACATGTGATCATATTCTATGTTTATATAACTAAAAATATAAAACAGATGCATCAATATAAATCTAACTCTGCCCTTTAACAGAGAACACAACACATCCACCTCCTTTGTTGCAACAAAAAGCCACATAAAACCTTTTTAAAAATTTGTACAGTTTGAAAAATACCACGCTTATCTTCTAAAATGTGTAAATACAACATGTTTATATCCTGTGGATCTGTTTCATACTTGGTCTGAGTTGGAACCTGAGGTATTACTTCCAGACCGTTATAAAACATATTTTACCAAGCTATTTTCATAATGCAGAGAACATCAAGCACCTGTAATCTCTTGAAATAAGAGATATATTGCCTTTCCAGGAGGACAATTCACTGAACTAAGTGGAGGCTAAGAGGTTTCCACTTAGTTTCCACTTAGATGAAAGATGAAAAACAAACTCATCTGTCCTTTCATTAAGTGAGATGTCATGAGCTGCTTAAGGCCATTCAGAAAGAAAAAATATCCTAGAAGCTCTCAGAGAAGAGGTCTATTCATCTCTGTTCTCTACTCTTGTTTATTTGATCCCACTGGGCCGGACAGCATTTATTACGGAAGCAAACCCAATTTATTACTGATGATTTTTTAAATTGCTCACTAAGGGCAATTGTTGAAAATATCTCCAAGAAAGTTTATATTTTCTTAAACAAGGAAAATAGGAGATTATTATTCCATATTCTAGGAATAGAATTACCTAGCTTTATAGCTCGCTCTCCCTGTCTTTTCAAAGCCTCTGTGATTTTACCTTTAAAAAATATTTTATTCACATTATAAATAAACTTTTCTAGTTTGGGTGACATATTGTGCTTTAGAAATCATGTTAAGTCCTTTAGGTTTACTATTTCATTGCTCACTAAGGGCAATTGTTGAGGTACTAGGAAATGCAATTCCATATTTTCCTAAATGCCTGAAGCTTAATTTATGATTAATTCTTTTGATTATCACCAAAGATGTATTTTTTAATATTTCTTCCAACATGCACTGAAGTCAGTACAGAAAATGCTTTTAGAAAACAACAAAAAATGCACACACAAAAACACACACATAAATATTACAGACTCATTGATTCTGAGAACTTAATATTGATATTACTTTTATAGTTTTTTCCTTAAAATTTTAATAATCTAAAATTACAGAAATAACAGGCTAATATTAGCATTTTTAGAGAAAAAATTATGCTGATATTTAAACATGGATGTTAAATATTCAATTTGTTTTCTAATACAATTTTAAATAACTGAAATCTCAAGATATAAAATCCATATAATTCAGGAAAGACAGATTAGTAGTAATCAAGGTACAGTTAATACCTACTGCACCTCTAAGAAGAATGAGAGCCCTTCTCATATTTTTAAATAAATCTCTCAAGACTTCTAGGATGTAACCACTACAAACCATCTGACTCCTTCTGCTCAACAATTTTGCTTTGTTTTGTCAATGAACTAGTCAGTTGGAAGTTGGTAAGAAATATTTTCAAAGATAAAACTGATCTGTTTTCCACCCCTCAAAAGCATGTTTTAGAACACAAAGAATGTTACATTAACACATATAAAAAGCAAGTCTATTTCTCATATGAAGCTCTTTTTGCTATATATTTCCCAAGAAGAAAGAAGGTTTCTCTCTCATCCCTTTAGGCTATTTCCTGACCAAGGCCACTGGAACTTACAATTCATGCATTTATTTGATGTGTTTATTATACATCCCTATATGCCTGGATCTGATTTAGTTTCTTCTCAATAACTTCTGCTATGTGGTGTACCCCTAGGGCTTAGTCCTTGGACATTTTCTCTTTCCTAACAGCACCCACTCTGCAGGTGATCTCTTTGAATACCATTTATGGTTGATCAATCCAAATGCACATTTCATGCCCATTCTTGTTGTCTGATTTCTAGACATGTGTATGCAACTGTCCATTCTTTGAGGTATTATATTTTATCACCTGAACTAAACTGAAATTATGTCTTCAAAATTCTTTTCCCAGTTTTTGTCCAGGTTAATGTTAGCAACATAGAAATTTGTGTGAGAATTGGAAAGTGAAATGAAACAATAGTTATTATACTCTAAGATATATGTACAGTTGCTTATCCCTTATTTGCATTTCACTTCCAATGGTTTCAGTTTACTAGTAGTCTATATTAAACAGAAATTACAAAAATAAACAATTTGTACATTTTAAACCGTGTGCTGTTCTGAGTAGCATGATGAAATCTCCTGTTGTCCTGCTCCATCTTGCCTGAGATGTGAATCAAACCTTTTCGCACCATATTCATGCTGTCTACACTATCTTCCCTTTTGTCACTTAATAGCTGTCTTGGTTATCAGATCGACAGAATATGACAGGGTTTGTTTTCAAGTAACCCTTGTTTTACTTAATAATGGCCCCAAAGCATGAGAGTAGAGATGCTGACGTTTCAACTATGACAAAAAGAAGTTCTAAAGTGTTCCTTTTAAGTGAAGAGGTGAAAATTCTTCACTTAATTAGGAAAGAAAATAAGATCATATGCTGAATTTGCTCAACTCTATCGTAAGAATGAATCTTCTATCCATGAAATTTTAAGGAAGGTAAGAGAAGTTTGTGCTAGTTTTGCTGTTGTACTATAAACTACAATTGGCCACAGTGTATAATAAGTGCTTAGTTAAGATGGAAATACATGAAATTTGTGAATGGAAGACGTGGACAGAAAATATGTTCCAACTGACAGCAACTTTCACCAGATAGCACTGAGTCTATATGAAAGTCTTCAGCAAGTGATCCACTGAAGTGAGTGACACCAAGCCATGTCCTGTAGATAAGGTATAATTACACAGATTTAGAAGCACAGATGGTCAGTATTGCTTAATGCTATATCACAATGCCTACAACATTCTCCTCACTTAATATCATCAAGTAAACATTGTATCATCTCACATCCCAAGAAGGGTAAATACAGTACAATAATTTATTCTGAGATAGAGATTACATTCATATAACCTTTATTACAGTATATTAGGAGTGTCCTATTATTGTCATTGAAAGTAATGACAAAAAAAAAATTCCTTTTTTTTTTTTTTTAAGTTTCAGGATACATATGCAGAATGTGCAAGTTTGTTACAAAGGTGTACATGTGCCATGGTGGTTTGCTGGATCTATCAACCCATCATCTAGGTTTTAAGCCCCACATGTATTCGGTATTTTTCCTAATGCTCTCCCTCCCCTAGCCTCCCACTCCGCGACAGTCCCCGATATGTGGTGTTCCATTCTGTGTCCATGTTTTCTTATTGTTCAACTCCCACTTATGGATGAGAACATGCAGTGTTTGATTTTCTGTTCCTGTGTTAGTTTGCTGAGAATGATGGCTTCCAGCTTCATCCATGTCCATGCAAATGACATGATCTCATTCTCTTTTATGGCTGCATAGTATTCATGGTGAATATGTACCACATTTTCTTCATCTAGTCTATCACTGACGGGCATTTGGGTTGGTTCCACATCTTTGCTATTGCAAATAGTGCAAAAGAGCAATTACTTATGTATCAATCTAATATTTATCTTAACTCTTTATCTTAACTACTAGAATTTAAGCCTCATGGGTGTTGGGTTATTGGCTAGTTTGTTTATGCATAGTTCTGTGGCATATAATAGGGACTCAGAAAATATTTCTTGGTTGAAGGAAAGAGTGCTAACTTTAATAGCCTAAAATTTTACAAAATCTATTGATATTTCTTCACTATATTAGAGGAATTCTATAATGAATGAATTGTTTCTATTGTGTGTTAGACCCATAAACATATCTATGTCTACTTCTTCTGTTAGGATGAACCATATATGGTTGTCAACATCCTTTTTTTTGACCAAATAGCAATTTGATATGGGCATTTTATATGGATTAATCTATGTGTAAAATGAGATCTAGGGAAAATGAACAGTAATCTGGAGAAAGCTGATTGATTTCTCCACTGACTGTCCAATGATTCATAAGATTCAGAAGTATAATTCCAATTGTCTGTACTTGTATAACTGCTAGTAACTTAATTTTTTTTTAATGCACTGTCAATCATCCCATAATCTAACTACACAGGATCAAGCTGCTCCTCTGTAATGATAAGTAAGTTAAATATTAGCATGGATAACTTAGTGAAAAAGTTGTGGACTCCACTGTAATTTTGCAGCATCATAAAAGATAATCATTTAATGATGACTTTTTAATTATAAAAGTACAAAATGAATCCTGCCTTGTGTACTCACAAGATGGATAATTTAACATCTAGCCTGATTCTCACATAGCTTTTATATCTATTTCTTATAGAAACGTATATATGACTAGTGAAGTCAATGTTCTATCTGCCCTATAGCTCCAAGAGGTTTTGAAAAAGGGAGGAGGACATTATGTGTGTTAATTTTTCATTGGAAATATTGGATTAATGCTTTGCGGACTATCAAATTTTGGAAGAAATATTCAGTGTTTGCGAGGCAATTTACAGGAGCTCCATTATCCAAGAACGCTAAGCATTGAAGACCTTACTGTCCCAGGATTTCATTATTCAGAATCTTCACAGTAAAATTGCCCAGGGTCAAACCTAAGTGAGTAGAATAAAATTCTTTTTTTTGTAACAAATGGAAGAAATGCATTCTCTCTTCACGGATGCTTAAATGAATCAAAACATGAAGCTCTCTGTCTAAATCTGGAGAGCCCAGCTGATTCTCCTTTGGTATACGAGGTTCTTGGTAGTGTGAGCAGTGTAAGGATGGCAACAAGAGGAGCTCTGGATCTCCAGAAATGGTAAAGGGGTTGCATTTGTATGTGTGTATTTTTCAGTGAGAGAACCCATAGCTTTCATCAGAGAAGATGGATGAAAAAATAAAAAGGTTATTGACCACTGATCTAGAGAGAACTCTAGTGGGTTTTAAGAAGAAAACCAATTTTGGTCTAGCTCTTGTGGCTTTAAATCTCTCTAAAATAAATTATTCCATCTTCTTGCTTCATTAAGTACATTGAAGTGAAGATGATGGGCTATTTCATAATGTAATAGAGTGCTTCAGGGTCATCATTCTGTAAATGGATTCCTATGCCTGCCAGTAAATGAAATAAGGGTAGAAATTTGTGTCTCATATATAGTGAACCCAAGATGTGTCTAAGATGTTTGTGCACAGTTTTATCACTGCGATTTACTTTATTTATTGCTTGTCTTATATTGTGAATCTTAGCAATTTTAACAGATAGGTGAGCAAGGAACATTTTATTGGGCAAAAGACCATCTATGAACTATTCTAATATTTCTTAATTAGCATACATATATAGTAAGGTTTGTGTATAGAGTTCTAAAATCGCATGTATTGAATTAATAATTTCTTACTGATATACTAGGTTCTACAGTAGAATACTAAAATTGTTAAATTTAAATTGTACAAAATAATCCTTGTTCAGAAATGTAAAGATTTGTATTTGCATATTATATAATAGATGCCATATCATACCATATAATGTAGCATAACATATTATTTATGAAAATTAATGTAATTTAAATAATTGCCAAGCAGATATGGTTAAATATTCCAATAAAATAAAATGCTATATGTGGTCAAATGAGGAAAACATCCTGTCCAGCTGTGACCACCAAGGACTTTAATAAAAGGTAGCCTTTAAAAGAAATGAGGGCATAGGAGCTTAAATCTATCTGTATAGAACCAAGAAAGCAAAATAAAACAAAACTATCTCCAAGTTCCATTATGCAAGAAAAATTGTATTTATAATGTGAATATAGTTATATTTAATGGTTGTAACTGAATATAGTTTCAAACTAGCCTGTTTGCAAAGACTATCATCTTTGCAATTTCATAAAAAAATGATATGAGTAAATGCTTTTAGCAGTCATTTGGGCAGTCTTTCCTGTTTGATATAGCCAGAGTTCGATAGGCAAAAAGTAAATGTGAGAATATAATCAGAAATAATGACAGCAGAAAATCTCTACTTTGCAAGACCAGATAAATTTTACCCGTAATTTCATTGGTTAATCATAATCCTTGGTTCACAGCACAGTTTCAACTTTGAATCTGCATTGCTCTCTTTTATGTAGTTATTTTTAATAGTATAATCACCAAGAAAGGCTAAGAACTACAAGAATTCCCCTTAGTACTCTCATTCACAATGTATAAATATGGAAATGGAAGGCCGTAGAGGTGAAGTAACTGGCCAAAGCAAAATAGCTGGTAAGTGCTGAGGATGGGATTTGCACCCATACTGCCTGTCTCCATAGTTAGGGCCCGGCTGTCGAGTGAAAATCTTACTGTGAATATAAGTCAATGTCTTTTTGTCTTCCAGACTGACATTAAGCTTGATTGAGGGTTGAGTACCCTTTTTTTCCTCTTTTCTTCTAATATAATTTCAACCACAGTCAACATTTGTCCTGTTTTGACCTGTTCTTTCTTCTGCAACGTATAAAACCTTCCATGTTTTATCAGGTTAAAACATGGATTTATTTCAACCTTGAAGAAACTTAGTTTTAAACTGTGCACTAATTTTTGCTGTTGTTTAAATAAATTGATCCATCATACCTGGTTCCTCAAAACTATATCAGAGCCCTCCAACCTTATTATGTTTGACTAGCTTTGAGTTGTCCCACCTTTCTGCACCAAACCAATGTATGCCTCACATGCAATGATTGATGTCTATGTCTCCCTAAGACATGTAAAACCAAGCTGTAACTCAATCATTTGGACACATGTTCTCTGGACTTCTTGAGGCTGTGTCACAGGTCATAAAAATCTCTTCAAATATTTTACAGTGTTTGGTTTTCATTTTTCTTTCTTTCTTTCTTTCTTTCTTTCTTTCTTTCTTTCTTTCTTTCTTTCTTTCTTTCTTTCTTTCTTTCTTTCTT
>NW_012116155.1:2027588-2040424 GCF_000951035.1 Colobus angolensis palliatus | reverse complement strand
GCTCACTGCAACCTCCACCTCCCAGATTCAAGAGATTCCCGTGCCGCAGCCTCCCAAGTGGCTGGAATTACAGGCATGCACCACCACCACGCCCAGCTAAATTTTTATATTTTTAGTAAGAGTCGGGGTTTCAACATGATGTCCAGGCTGGTCCTAAACTCCTGAGCTCAGGCAGTCAGCCTGCCTAGGCCTCCCAAAGTGCTAGGATTACAGGTGTGAGGCACTACGCCCAGCCCAAGGGTTTGGCTTTTTCTATTACACTAATATTTGGCAACTAGACATGAGCATATGTGATTTCTGTAATCTCTGAGTCATGTTCTTAATAAAAAGCTACTGGTCATCCCCTTCCCGTCTCTTTCCCATTGCTTGAGCTATATAACTTGATGGTGCTTGGCTATCTTCGACTGTGTAACCAATAGAAATACTGTAGGTGATGTTAGAAGATAAATTGGATCCCTAGAAAAATCCCATCAAACTTCTTTCTAGTTTCTGTAAATATGACTGTGTTAACTACTATATCGAGAACTCTTTATGGCTGGGAAAAGTATGCTCAAGTACCATTAAAGTAAGCACTATGTATATATTATATGTAATAATTCCTATGTATATGTTATATATTTCATATATTGTGTAAAATAGATGAAATACATAAAATCTATAATATATAAGGAAATAAATTTAATATATAGACAAGATGGTGTATAAAATGTACACTACAATGAGTAATCATTTAACTTCGTTGTCAATATGCAAATTACTGAAGTGTGGCCCTTACTTGGAAATAGATAACAATGTTATTTAAAGAATGCAAATGAGAAAGACTGTTGCTTACTTAAGAGTATTGATGATAGATTTGTGAAAATGTCTGACATTTAATTAGGAAGCTTACTGAGCTTGACAATATAACTTTGGTGTCCTTTTCCCATCACAATGTCTTATTATAGTGACTATAATGAAGGCAAAATAACTCATTTAAAACAAACATACTATGTTTGACAATAAAGTTGTGGCCAGGATTCTAATTAACTGATATTATCTAAATTGTCAGACTGAGACATTGAGTAAAACCTTCTTTTACAGATGGGAAGCCCAAGGCTCACAGAAGTTAAGCTCTTGTTTCATGAGAGCATGATTTCTCTCTCTAAACACTTGATCTCCATTTGGCACTAGCTGTACACTACAGAAACTATACTTAGGGCTTCGTTTAAGTAACCACCAAATACAGTTACTTGAGTTGGTGCTTAAACACTTTAAGTTTTGGTTCTTAAAGTAAAGTGACTTGTATAAAGGAACACACCTTCACATGTTAATATTTGATTGCAGGAAACATTTGTTACAAACTAATACCTTGGATATGATTTTATTTTCAGTCTAAGCTCTCACAAATTTCTCAGGGCTGTGAAGAGATTGTAATGTATGACTCACTTGTGGAAACTCCGAGAGTAGCCTGCTATATATTTTATTCTATATTACTTTTCAATGTTCATTAAGACATTTTAAAGAGTAACTTAGTTTTCAAATTGAAATTGCAAAACATGTTTGTATAGGAAGAAAATGTAGAAAGAAAGAAAATTACGAACATATTTCTTTTTCTTAAATAAGTACTTAGAATATATTGGCACATTTTACATAATGTATTTTAAAAATATGATTGGAATCCCACCATAAACACATGTGTTTCTATTTTGTTCCACTTAATATAACATGCAAATGTTCTCCAACCAAATACTTTTTGTAAATATCCTATAAATAGCTGCTTATTTGTATCACTGGATCCTTCCCTCAAGTTTACTGTTTATCTTATTTTATTTTAGTTTATAGTTATTTTTGGAGGGTGGGGGCAGGCGGGTGTCATGTAAAGATTTCTATTGCCAAAAAAGGTAAAACTAATTTTTTTTTCTGTGACTAATGCTAGAAAAATCATCTTTAACTCAATTATGTACTAAATGTTTACCTACATCTTCTTAGTTATTTTTATAATAAAGTGAATTTCTAAAATGTATACACAATATTGGTAAAAACACCTAAAAGGTTTTTTTTATACTTCTTGAGAGAATTTAAATACTCAAACAACCCTACTTGTCACTAAAATATGACTAGGTTGCAGGCTTGCTTACCCGATTAGAGTTTTTAAAACAAATATTTGTGTAAATTAAATATTCTAATTAATACAAATTCACAAGTTTAGCCCACTTCCTTTCTTCCCTATCCTGTACAAATAAAATATTTTTATTCTCTTAATAGTTAGAGGTTGTAATCCATCTGAAACCCTAGATGACTTATTTTCTTCAATATTAAACTCTGAAAATTTATGATTTTTCTAGGGTTTTGAGTTTATCATTTTGAGGATCAGTTCTCATCATGATGGAATCAACTTCTATAGTTCAAGGAGACTGAGCTGAATGTCTGTTGATTCTAATAGATTCAATATTTCAGTTTATGGGGAATTATTTGCGCCATTTCTTTCATCTGTAAAATCATACTGTCTGCCTCATGGGTTTATTGGGAAGAAGGAAGAAGTCTATGTGTGGAAAAGACTGAGGATATGATTGACATTCATTTTTGTTAGCTACCTTCACAGTTATTGTTTTCACCAAATGTGAAATTCTGAAAAAAATTGCATCTTGTCATCAAGTGGGTTTTTCATTTATATCTATTCAAAGAACCAGTGAGAAGTGCTAGGGTCATTTTGCTAGGGTAGAGTTATTAATTAGTGGTTCTAATTGACTTGTTTCTAAAGTTTACTGATCTTCTTCCCTCCCTATCTTTCATCTTTTTCTATTTTATGCAAGATGTTAGATTTTTAAATGTTATAATGAGACAGAAAAATAGGACTTTGCAAATAATAATTGCCCTCACTGCTCATACAATTAGTTCCTCAGCACGACACATTTGAGTGTGGTACCCCTGGGGTATTTGTATAAACACTGTCATCACTGCCTATACATGCTGTGTGTACGAAGCCCAGTTTACAGGAAGATCCTGTGACTAGAACCCCACTTCAGTGGAACAGTATGTTGCATTTATTCATTCATCTTCCTTGCTCAAAGCCACTTTCCACAATTACATCTGAACCACCGAAATCAATTACACTCCTCTAACACAGTCCCACAAGTTTCCTTATCTGTGAAAGTTACGCAGACCAAATTAAAATTGCAATCATCTTTGATGCTTCTCTTTCTCTCGTACTCTGTGGTGAGTGCACCAAGCAGTCCAGTCCTGTCTGTTCTAAGTTCAACACTGTTACTATCCTCTTTTCTGGGTTAACGTCTTAATTGGTCTCCCTGAATCTACCCTATTCCTCCTTAGCATTGGAACCAGAGGAATTCTATTGCAATAGAAGTTGCATATGTCACATGTCACTCCTCACTCAGAAATGCATAGTAGCTTCCCTTATCATTCAGGGTGAAAGTCAAAATACTTGCAAAATCTGAGAATGCCCTCTATGATTTACTCCTCCATTATAGCTCTGTGCTTAGCTCATTCTACTGTATTATGGAAACACATTGCTTCTGTATTGAAAAAAAATCAGATGTTCTTTTAAATTAGTTTATATTTTGATTTACAATTTTATATATCTACAAACATACACATTTTATATGTGTACATTATACATTAATATATACAATATGTATGTTATATATAGCTAACTTCATAGATGTTTTTAATGATGATAATGTTTTTGACTCTGAATCCTTGCAATCTCATTTGATGAGATTAGAAGTCAGTCCACCATGGTTATTCATGCTCCACAATCCTTATTCCCTAGGGAAAATTCTATGTCCACGCCTTAAAACAAGGAATTGGAGAAATCTTGGAGATGTGAGCTGATGTAGAAATTATTTTGGATCAGAAATTAAATGTCATGTTAGAACTCAGACTACAAGTTAGTTATCACAGTGAGAATGTATAAGGGGAGATATCCATTTGGCCATATATATAGTTTCAGGTAATAGTAAATGGAACAAAACAATTGCCTGTACCTTAACGTGCCACTATTCAAGTAGACATCATTAGTCAAAACTCAGAAATTAAGTTCTCACCAAATGTCTTTATTCCTCATACACATTATCCTCACTTGTGACCTAATTGCCTTTCAAAAGCACCACCTCTTAATACCATCCACTGAAGGTTAGGTTTCAACATACAGATTTTGAAGGGAGACAAGCATTCAGACCCTAGCAATTTCTTTCTTAATTCTTTTATCTCTGTTATGATTACATCTTCTAGTGGATTTCCAACTAAGCACACTCCTAATTGGGTCCTAAAGGGCCTTCACTACTTCAGTATTTCATAACTTACATATTTTTGCTTATCTATCTTTGAGTGTACTTTTTTGGTATCTTTCCATTATAATTAATGCATAGGGCATTCAGGTAGTAATCACTGTTGGTTAGGCAATTTTTTTCAAAATCGATCTATTTTATGGTACAGTTTACCGTAAATCGAGGACTTTGTTTTTCATTTTTAATTCAAATTTAACTTTTAAAACCACGTATTTTAGTACAACATAATGAGGTTTTTGAGGGGAACTCTAATGTGGTTTCTATGTAAAATATATAAAACAATAGCAAGGATAGTCTGGTAAATACATTTAAACTATATTTTTTCATGATATTCAGATACTGAAATTCATCTTCTACCATTCAAAGAGCAATGCCAACGTCTCTATCATATTCAATCTGTCAATCACCTGTCATATTGACTATCTAGGTAAAATTAAGATAAAATGCATGAACGTTTTACTATGGACTTCTTTTAACTTCCACAGCAGTTTTTAGCCTATCATAGGAAAAATAAATATATGACCACCTTTTAATTTTTAGAACATGTGTACTTTTCAATAACTTTTTCATGATGAACTCAACAGTCTACTCAGTACCTGATTTGTCAAATAAATCTGAATACACTGTGCTCTGTGGTGTATGGGAAACAAAGAACAACTGGTAAATCACGTTTCTGACTTTCAGAAACTCATAATCTAGTGAAATTAATGTAATTAGCAATGAAATTTCTATTAGTCATCCGTCGAGTTACTCTGATTTAATTAAGAATTGTACTGGTCAGTCTCTTTTTTATAAAGAGGGGATTTGTGATTTTTCATTTTTGGGTTTCCAAACTGTATTCTTGGTATTTAGGGAAACTTGAGCTTACAGATGACGTGGATGCAATTTGAGAGTCCTTACTTCTCTTTGATCCAAATTTGTAAAGTGGAAACAACAGAATCTGTGGTATTGTAAACAACAGGTCATCACTTAATGCAGGATCTCTTTCCAAGTTAGTGGTCTTTATTCCTCCAAACAAAATGGAATTTCTTCCCCTCGTCTAAGAGTTATGAAATAAAATCTGCTTTTATTGATCCATACATTTTTTAACTTGATCCAGTTCCCTCCCCTCAGCATACAAATGTTTATTTAGCTATCAGAACATAATGCTTTATGCTTCTCTATTTTCTAGATAATGCAAATTTATGAGACGCTAATAATGATATAACAAAAACAGCTATTCCTACCCTTCATTGAGTACCTATTGTGTGTGAGGTACTGAATTAAGCATTTTCCTTCTATTATCTTTAATCCTAATGACAATCCAACAGAAGTATTATGGTCTCTGAATCACAGAAAAGAAAATATACATAAGGAAGATAAGAGACAATTGCTTTCCCAAGTTCACATAAAAAGTCAGAGACTTTGAACCAAGTTATGTCTGTCTCTAGAGACATATTATTTTCATTTAAGCAGCAATCTCCTTTTGTCAGGTTCTACATTTGTTTCTATGTAGCTCATCTCCCAGTGCTACTATGGTCTTATCACTGCTCATCTTAACCCACATTCTGCCCTACCTGCCTGGACTCCAGTAGCAGCCTTGGGATTAGTACCTTATCCAGCAAAAGATGTAGCCCAGATGGGATACCAACCTGTCCTGGAATCAACAACTATAGCCTCTATTTCAGATTCATTTCATGTAGTTTTTGAACTGGAAAACTACTGTCTGTCAGTATGGCCGTGTCCACTTTGGATTCGTTGTTTCCCTTTCAGTGACTTCTGGATTTTTAAAAAAATTTCTGTGAATTCCTGTCCCTGCTGTGCCCTTTGTCTAATTCCAGTGCTTTAAATATGATCATCCTGTTATCTCCTTAATACCTGGATGAAAGCAAATTGCTGTGGCAGTAATAGTTTTGACGTTGCAGTCAGAGAACCTCAGTTTGAATTTTATCTCTGCAACATGTGGTGAATGAGTTATTTTATTTTGCTTTATTCTGAAGAGGCTTTGTGTTACTATGTTAATCGAAATCCTGCAATGTTTTAGTGGGCCAGGTCACACTGTTTTGTTTTATTTATATCATTGTTAACATATTAACTTTTGAGAAATTGTTCTTTGTTCATAGGTCAACTTTTAAGTTACAGAAATTCTGCTTTATAGCATCTTACTTTATATTGATTTACTTTATAATTTCCTGTTCTGATTTGTTGCTAAACAATTTTAGCAACACAGTTAACAGTAATAGTAACCCTGGGGGATATATGTGTGCTTTGGCCTACAGCCCTAACACGAAAATATGAGCTGCTGATGTTGACTGCCTGCAAATGCCTATGGATTGGCTGTGGTGAGAATAGTTTTATGGATTGCTGTAACTCTAATTTGTACCCCGAAAAAATAGAAAAATAGCAGCAGGTGTTCAAACTTGCTTTTACTAGCTCTCTTGAGATGCCGTAGCTGATTCAAACGTTGTCATAGTGAGTTACATTTGCTAACATTTTTCCTTTCTCTTTTGCGCTCAGATGATCATTAATCATTTATTACTAGAAGGGAGAGAAACATAGTCTTTCCAACACTGAATCTGAGAGAGGAGTGGAATCTATTTTCATTTACTCTGGCCTTGAACATCTCGCTTCAAGTAATGTGAACTGAAAAGGATGCTTTTAAAATGTCAAGTTGTCCATCAGATCCTAGGCAGAAGGTTAAGAGTCTAACCAGGAGTGTAGCCCGCTGAGCATTTTAGGATTCCCTTTAGCTGTTGTACTGAGATCTTGAGAATAAAGTGCCTTAAATCAAACTCAGCAGAAGGCAAAGTGATGTGCATATATGCTTGCATTACTTACGTGTACAAATGGCCCTTCTAATCCTCTATGTGCACTTTGAGTTTAGTTTTGAAAAATGAGTGATGAGGGTACACATACTCATTTTCAGAAATGCACAGGATCCTGATGGTGCCCAATAGTTTATTTATTCAGATTGGCTGAGACTAGGGTCCATAGTCAAGAATTTAAAAGAAATGACCAGATTTAGTAAAAATTCACAACCCCAATTTTGGATTCCTGGCCACTGTGTTCTACTTCATCGAACTAAATGCTCACATAAATTCAGAAAGATACCATTTTGGAATAAAATGGCTTGATTTCAAGGATCAAATGGACATGAATTCAGCTTTTGAGTTAAAGTGATATAAAATGTTATGATGTTAATAACACAGAATAAATATGTCAATTATATTAACCTTGTGATCATCTAGATTGTAGAAACAAATTCTAAATATCACAGAATTTTAAAGATTTAATGGGGTTGAGATATTTGACCATAGATTATTATCTCATATTTTAGTTGAATAATTGGGTAGAAAAAATGAAATGTTATCAAAACTAACCTCATAGGTAGTGATGAAATATATTTCTTTGAATTCCTAACCTTATTTATTCTCCAAAGGGTTTCTTTATAGATATTGATAAATTTTGATACTGGATCGCTATGTGGTACAAATATAGTGACACAGATAACATTCACACTTTAAAAACTGCAATTTTGAATAAGATATTACTTTCTTACTATTAATGTTTACTATTTTTAATGATTAAATTAGTTTTCCTATTAATATTTTTATCTTATATAAAAGCGATGTCAGATTTTCAGAGATGGTGGAATATTTTTGTACTCATCTCTGGAATTTTTTTTTTTTTTTTTTTTTTTTTGCTTTTTTTCCCTGAAAATTGGTACAAAGTCAGTGATACACTTATTTTCAATTTGGAAAGTTTATTATTACCTGATTCTATCTGATAGGTATAGCATAAAATATTTTGTGATTAATAGGATTAAAAAAATAACAAATGTCAAAATTGTGTAGAGAGCTTTGCATCTCACAGAGCACTTTTATGAGCTTCTTACATTTGATTCTCCTGAAACCATGTGAGGTATAATTTTTACCCTCATTTTATCAATTAACTTTTTTTTTTTTTGAGACAAGGTCTTGTTCTGTTGCCCAGGCTGGAGTGCAGTGGCATAATTATGGTTCACTACAGCCTTAACTTCCTGGGCTCAAGCGTTTCTTCAGACTCAGTCTCCTGAGTAGCTGGGACTACAGGAGTGCACTGCCATGCCTAGCTAATTTTTTTATTTTTTTGTAGAGATGAGGTCTCACTCTGTTGCCTAGGTTAGTCTGAAACTCATGGGCTCAAGCAATCCCCCTGTGTCAGCCTTCCAAAGTGTTGGGATTGTACGCTTGAGCCATTATGCCCATCAATTAGAAGCTGGAGGTTTTAGAATTTTAGTGACAGCACAAATCTCACCACTAATATGTGGTAGTGACTTGTAACCACATGTTCTTCTTCTGTGGCCTGAGTACTTACCAGAGTTACAAGGCGTTGCTTTCTCAGCATCTGAGTAAACTGCCATTTCCCTCCTCTACTTGTATACTTGTTTGGGTAATTTAGATTTAGGACCTTAAGACTGGAGAGAGATTTTTTTTAAAGTGCAGTGAACTAGATTATATTGAGATTAAATGAACTCATTGTCAACCCTTCACCTCCATTACCTCCACTAAGAGGTACAACCTCTCCATATGCCACACATGTGCCAGCAGGACCCTAGTAACTGCAAAGTGCACTTGAATGCAGTGACTGTGGCTTTGTTCTCATTATCTGTGAGTACTTAATGATCCATGATGCGTTTTCTGCTGGCTTTGAGGTATTCAGGAGATTCATTTTCATCCCTAAACTCCTTTCCCTTAGAAATTATTGTGAATTTTCTAAAACATTTGGAATTTTCTCAAACATAGCACAATTTTATATTTAAAGTACAAGTTTCATTTTGGAAACAATCACAATTCATTTTTAGTCGAGTCTGGAGAATAAAATTAATGACTAAGTAGAGTCACATTTCTTAGGTGTAAAAAGAGTTTTAATTGTAAGCAAATGTATTCTTCCAAAGTCACCTTGATTTGTCTTTTTGAGTAACCTAATTCAAATATTCTCCTTTTGTCACATTTTCTCATGTTCAAACTTATTTTGTCATGAGTATCATATTATTTTGTTGTTGACTATGCTTTGACAAGGTTCTGAAACTGAGTGTCCTGTTATTTAATTCAATTCTGGCACTACCCAGAGTTAGCATCAGACTCCACAGGTTTAAGAGCTCAGTCCTCTACAAGACTACCTTCATTTCAGGGGCCAGTTTCAAGTCTTAAGGGCACCCGCATTTCTGATCAACCAGCTATAAATTCAGGAGTTCTCATGACACAATCAATTTGAATAATATGCTAGAATGACTCACAGAACTCTATGCTGACAATTCCAGTTTTATTATAAAGTATAAAACTAGCCAAATTGAAGAGAGACATAGGCTGAGGTCTGAGAGGATTCCAGATGAGCTTCTGTGCCCTCTCCCCATGGGGTCAGTGTATCACCCTCTCTGCACATTGATATGTTCACCAACAGGAACGCTCTTTGAGCTTTGGATGGTCAGAGTTTTATTAAGTTCTTACTATGTGATTGGTCAAGTGAGCTCAGTTTTCATTCCTCTCCCTTCTCAGAGGTGTGGCCGGAAGTGAGGTAAGGATAAAAGTTCCAACCCTTTAGTCATGTACTTGGTCTTTCTGGTGTGGCCAGCCCATCCCTTAAAATGATCTAAGGGCCCCTCTTGAGTCCCCTAATTAGTATAATTTCATTTGTGGTCAAAAGGGACTCCTTTAACAAAAGACACTTATCATTCAGAAAAAAATAAGAAATTTCCAAAGGTTTTTGAAGCCAGGAACCTAGAACAAAAATAAGATACATTTTTTTTTTTATTTTAACACAACCATTGACCATTAATAATTTACTTCTAAAATGATTTTAAAAATCAATTATTTATAAAAAGTAACAAACTATAATTTAATTTTGGAATAACATTATATGTTAATGTATGTATATGCATGTCCGGGTCTTCATGTGCTGTGAAGGAAAAAAAGACAGAGGAAAATAATGCCAAATCTTTTGCAATAGGATAACATCAGTAAGCCCTAACTGGAATATCAGTCACCAGGGCATTGGCTAGATGTGATGGGTTGGATTTGCTCATGTTCAAATTGGTCTAAACTTGAGTCATTGATTAACTATTATAAAAGTTCAGAGCTCTTCTATTCTTATAGAAGAACAGCTCTTCCAAGGAAGTATTATTCCTTATATATTGTATTTTGGATGGGAAGTTTGTGTTTGTCCGAAGTACCTATCTAGGAAAGCTCAAATTAATTGTATGGATGTATAAAGTACCACCCACTAAACAGCTGAAACTATCTCCATATTCATGTCACATCCCCTAAGGCAAACTATTATTCTGTGCAGCAGGGAGATGTTTGGAGGTAACACTGCATGGTAGATAGGGTTGCAGGATGAATTCAATCATCTGTTTTCAAATCAAGCTCCATCTCTCACTAGCTGTGTTCCCTTGTGCAAGTTTCTTTCTCTTCTTCAGTTTACTCATGAATAAAGTGGGAGATGACAATATTCCCACTTTCACTCAGTGTGAAAAGTGAGTTAATATCTTTGAAACACTTAGCAGTGCCCAGCACACACTGATAATTGAACACATGTCAATGAAGGATTCTGAGTTTTCATATTGGCTCTAGAAAACTTTCCTTGTAGCCCGTGATCGAAAATTCATTGTTGTTTAGACTTTCTGATGGTCTCACAGAAAATCTAATATTATTCCATTATAGTTGTACCATGCACATAGCTCTACAACTAAAACACAGTTTTTTCTTATTGTCCTTGTCCATCTTCTGCTATAATACCACAGACTGAGTTAATGATAAATGATAGTTTCTTTGGTTAACAATTCTGGAAGCTGAGAAGTCTAACAGCAAGGCGCTGGCATCTGACAAGGGTCATCCCATGGCTGAGGGGTGAAAGGTGAAAGCAAGAGCAGGAGACAGAGGAGAAAGGAGCTAAACTCCCAAGATGACTAAGTCATTCCGGAAATCATTCAGGAAGGTGGAGATTTCATGAGTCAGTTACCCCCAAAGACCCCACGTCTTAACACTGCCAGAAGAACAAACACATTTCTAACACAAAAACTTTTGGGGAATACATTTAAACCATAGCACTTACCTTCATTGGTTTAAACAGTTGTCATTGTCTAACATCTTTTTAGCTTGATAGCTCTTGGAAAGCTAGTTATTAACTTCTAATGTAATTTTCTTTTCTATAGAGTATTATCTACTTACGAGAGTGTTGTGAGGATTAAATTAAATAATGTGGATGCATATTTAGTACCTGACACGATGAACTCAATTTCTAAATGTGTGAGATGTGTCAAAATCAATCTGTTGGAACGTGGACTGTGCATTGTTTTCTTAGAACTGCTGTTACACTCTTGTTAAAACAAACTAAAAATGGCCTGAGGACTCTGTGTTTCTAAATTTGAGTCCATGTGGATGAACTGTAAGCTAGCTTAATAGTCAGACAAGATTGAAAACCTAACTTAGGAGTATGTGCCTGTAACAATAATTGAGTCTTGGCCACTCCCAGCTGCCATACTTCAACCACTCACAGACTGCTAAGTGTTCAAACTGTGTTCAAATAAGGCAAATGCCAACCTGTAACCAACCCAGCTGTTTCTGTACCTCACTGCCATTTTTTATACATCATTTCCCCCTTTTTTCCCTATAAATCTTCTTCCAACACGTGGCTGCACTGGAGTCTCTGTGAATCTGCTGATTCTGGGGGCTGCTTGATTTGCAAATCATTCATTTCTCAATTAAATTCCTTTAAATTCGGCTGAAGTTTCTCTTTTATCATCTTTGATTGTGTATTACTTTGGGAGTGGACTGATATCAGAATACCGGGAGAGCTAAAGACTCCCAAAGTACATCATAACACCCCCTCATGGCACTTCCTGACAAAGAAGCCTTGATAAATGCTAACTCCTTTTCTCTGAGTAGATTTCTGTAACGCAAATTTTAAAAGTACATTTCTTTTTATCAGAGATTTCTAATCCTACAGTCTAACTAGGATAAAGCAAAAGGAGTATCTGAGACAGGTCTCAATCAATTTAGAGATTTATTTTGTCAAGGTTGAAGCTGCGTCCAGTAAAAAAAGAAGACACAACCCACATAGAATGCATAGCCTACCCTTTTTCCAAAGAGGGTTTTGAGGGCTTTTATATATAAAGGAGAAAATGCATGTGGGAGGGAGGGGAAGTAGGACAAAAGGCAGATGGGGTAGACAAATGAGGCAAGTGATTACAATATTTTGAGGCTTTGATTAGCATTCACTGAATCCACATGTTGCATGTAAGGAGGAGGGGGTAGAGGAACAGTCAATTATGTGTTCATCTTATGTTGACTAAATCTGTACTTCACCTAAGATAATGTAAACAGTAGAGGAAGAGAGCAAATATGTATTCACCTTGAGGTGGGTGGTGGGATGATTTCTAGTCTCCTCTTGTACCGTATACATGAAGATAAACTTTTTTTTGAGATGGAGTCTCACTGTGTTGCCTAGGCTGGAGTTCAATGGCATGGTCTTGCCTCACTGCAACCTCTGCCTCCCAGGTTCAAGCAATTCTCCTGCCTGAGCCTCCTGAGT
>NW_012116155.1:2025630-2027538 GCF_000951035.1 Colobus angolensis palliatus | reverse complement strand
TGGAGATATTTCCATCTCAAGTCACATCTTTCTTTTATTTTTTAGACGGAGTTTCACTCTCGTTGTCCAGGCTGGAGTTCAATGGCATGGTCTTGCCTCACTGCAACCTCTGCCTCCCAGGTTCAAGCAATTCTCCTGCCTGAGCCTCCTGAGTAGCTGGGACTACAGGTGCATACCACCACACCCAACTAATTTTTGTATTTTTAGTAGATACGGGGTTTCACCATGTTGGCCAGGCTGGTCTTGAACTCCTGATTTTGTGATCTGCCTGCCTCAGCCTCCCAAAGTGCTGGGATTACAGGCGTGAGCCACCACACATGGCTAGATAAACTGTTAATTTCTACTGTCAGGGTGAGGGAGTCTACCTGGGGAGATACCTGTTTGAGAACAGAAAGGCAAGGTTTTTTGTGTGTGTGCCTCAGTTTACAGGCTTAACTTTTCCTTTGGACATAGTGAGCTTGGGATCCCAAGGTTTTGTTTTCCTTTTACACTAGAATCAGATTTGTCTTAGTGGTGGTAATTAGATGTGTCACCCCAAGGCAATTGGATATTCTAAGAATCAAAATTAATAATGAAGATAATAAATATGAGAATGGCTATAATGTGTTCTTAGATGACATGTTTGGCATATACCATATGAGTATGATGTGTTCTTTATATCCTATAATTATAAAAACAATATTTCAAGTTAATTATTCCTTTTCCTCATTTAAAATGGGGGAAGTTTAAATATTTCCTTTAAAGTCACAAAGCAAGCAAACAGCATTAGCAAAATTTAATTCTCCAGTTCCTTCCCTTTTCCAGGAAGCCTCTATATACAGTGAGGTGGCTACCTGTCTACTCATAGTTTACTTCAATTTTGATCACTTGAGATCAAAATAATTGTTCACTACTGTTCTGATTTTCAGTTGCCAAGGTAACAGCTGTTCTCAGAACTTATCACAGAAAATCTATGAAACGTGATATTATGAGCAAATTTATTGACTAAGTTCTCTTAAAACATCTGCTGGCAAGACACTAGGAGGGTTTTGAATTAATAATTAAAGCATGCTTCTGAATTATACATTTTTCATTTGTTTCTTTAAAGACATTTTAAAGCTTTCATTACTTGTGAAGGGAAATCTCAGAGGGTCATCTGACATCATATTAAAACAAACAAATTCAGGAAGATAAAAGGGCAAATTTCCTAAACATGACAAGAAATAACAATATAAAGAATATTTTTGTTATTGTTTCTTCACACATGCTCTGAAATACAGAAGGGTTTTGAAATAAAACACATTTTGATAAAGTATTTTCTTTGATTATTTCTTTGAAGCTCAACTATTCTTACTCTAAATTGAGAGACGTAATTTAATTTTCACAGAATCTGAACCACAACAGTGTGCTAGAGTAGATGCCTCTAAATTTTCACCCAGTTGGTGTGCAAGGTAGCAGAATACATATGGGGGAATCGATTTGGAAAACTAGGATAAAAAGCACAGCCTTTCTTCTACCCTTTTAACAAACTGTTTAAGAATACAAAGAACTATTGTACCTGTGCTGGGTAATGTCCCAAATCCCATCAGCACTCCCCTAGGAAAAAATAAAGAAATTCCCTAGATCTAGAAGAGAGTTGAAAATGCGTCTTCAGCTTTTGTAATAGACTTTACAACACATGTTCCATAGAAACAAAGCCGATTACAGTAATCAAGGATAGTGGAAGCATTAGGACCAGTGCATGAAACACAAATCAAAAGTAAGGCTAATTTAGAATGACACTAGCTTCCCCACCATGAATATAACCTTGTTTCTCAGATGTTTAAAAAATGCTATTCATTGGGGCCGGGCGCGGTGGCTCAAGCGTGTAATCCCAGCTCTTTGGGAGGCCGAGGCGGGCGGATCACGAGGTCAGGAGATCGAGACCAT
>NW_012116155.1:1995352-2025380 GCF_000951035.1 Colobus angolensis palliatus | reverse complement strand
AAAAAAAAAAAAAAATGCTATCCATTTTTTTTGTGTTTGAGGTACAACTAGTACCAAGAGGTAAAAACTTAACCCATGAGAAGACAATAAAAGCAGATTATTATTTCCTCTCCTCTACTCACTCTCCTCTTCAGATTTCTCCTCCCCCTTCTTCACATTGCCAATACTGAGTAGTTTCTGCATTCTTACACTATTCTAAGTGCTTAAAATATAAGTTAATTAGCACAGCATCCTATATGGTAGAAATTATTTTATTCCCACTTTACAGATAAGAAAACTGAGGTGGAAAGAGGGGGATTGACTTGTGCAAGTATCTACAGCTAGTAAACTCAATCCAGGCCTGCAGAATTGCCTTCTTAAGTAATTTAGCCCTGGGCTCTAGAGTCAATCTGAAGTGAGTTTAAATATTAGCTCTGCCAAATATCAACTTTTTTAAACATAAGCCAATCATAGTAAAGTTACTTAGCATTCCTCAGTTCCAAAAATGGAGTAAGTAACATCTATCTTCTAGACAGGTCTTGAATATTAAAGAATTATCGTAGTAATTGGCAGTGGGACATCAAATCCCAAAGTAAAATTTTTCAAAACTTTGTTTCCAAACAAATTAATAAAATTTCATTTTCTTTCACAGTGAAGCTTAGTCCCTGGTAAAATTGTGTTGATAGCTACAATCAAGGGCACTTTTCAGCAAAGGTACTATAAAAATGAAATGAATATCACCCAAATGAAAGTTCCAGAAATAGATACCTCCCAAGCGTAGGAGTAAATGGCAGCAAAGGACATTCAGAGTTTGATTAGCAAGGGTGTCAGCCACCATGACTCAGCAGGTGCTCAAAGGCAGGCAGGGGAATTGCAAAAGTTTATAGTGGAAAAAAAGGAAAACTTCATGTATGCAGTCATGAGAGGTTTTTTGCATGATGAAGTCGGGAGCCTGGCTAACTGGATGCATCAATGATATATAATTGTTTAGGGGAGCATATTTGCTTAGTTCTAAGTTAGTAGCAGGGGAAAGTTTAGGGAAGTTGACAGTTACTAAGTTTTGTTTATTTAGGATAGATTTCTTCAAAGGTTGTGGTTTGGCTTTTTGGGTTGTTTGCTGCTGCAGGTTTTAGGTCAGTGTTCTATATTTCTATATGGTCTGATCATTGCTGGTCATTGTTCCTTTGATAATTAATCTCTCAGTGTCCAATTAATTTAACTAATATATAACAATACTAGAAACCATGGAATCGAGGAGGGGATTTATGCAGGTTTGGGATGCCTTGATTCTACCTCAGAGCACCCTATCTCTTCCTTTTTGTTTTCCTTCTTCATAACTTACTCTCTCCCTATCCCACCCCCTCCACTTTTCTAGTAGAAGGAAGAAAATTTGCTTAGTATGGTTATCTAGGAATGAGAGAACAACTCTTAACTTTACTCATCCATTCTTCTCCATATACACACTTAAAGCCCTGAGAGTAAGAAGGCTGAAAACTTTCTCCACATTGCAGACTTCCCAGCAGGTATTTCTTAGGGAATCTTGTGAAGGAGCTTGGAAGCACCCTCCTCTCTTATACAATAAACAGAGCTGGGGTTCTTGACCTGAGGTCACATTGTACTACACTGCGATATTTGCCACACACTAACTTAATTCAGTTGAGTTAAACAAACAAACAAACAAACAAACAAAATCAACCAGATCTGTAACCTTATTTTACAATCAAAATCTGCTGAATGGATGAGATACAAGACCATAATTCAATTATGGGCACTGAATAGTCAGAGATGAAATGCTTGCCTGTTCAACCTACCCATGTTACATTCACCTTCAACCTAGCAGTGACTCTGGGAAAAGTAATGTGTCATTTGCTTTCCAGATGATAGTTATCCCCAATTCAGTGTTCATGTTGGGAGAATGAGTAGAATCTGATAGGACAGTACTCTGAAATTTTAGACAGTTGCAAAATGTAAGTAAATTTATGAAGGGCACAGTTATGATGTTTCCAAAGTATAAGATAAAAAATACAATGCCTTCTCTAAACCACTTTCTATTTGAGGTCAAGTTTGATTTTCTTAAATACTTCCCCAAACTCTCCCCTGGAAGAACAATTTTGCAAGTGGGTATTTTTACCTTATTTACACTTTCTTATGGTTATGGTTTCAGTGTCAAATACATCACCAAAAAACTGTTATTCTTACTGCATTTGTCACTAGAACCAAAATGATTTTCAGCAAAAGTGTGGAGTAGATCTGGTCTTAAAAACAGTCCTTTGTTTCATGCAACGTCATGAATGCTATTTTAGTTTCTAATTTTAATTGGCTCAAACATTTCAGTTTATTTATAATACACTATTCTCTGAGGGTTTATGTATCCCAAGGGAATGTTGCTCCCACAGAAACAGCATATGACCTATCTGTCAAAGGCATTCATGAAAGAACTGCTGAAAATATCTCCAAGAAAGTTTACATTTTCTTAAACAAGGAAAATAGGAGATTATTATTCCATATTCTAGAAATAGAATTAGCTAGCTTTATAGCTCGCTCCCCATGTCTTTTCAAAGCCTCTGTGATTTTACCTTTAAAAAATATTTTATTCACATTATAAATAAACTTTGCTAGTTTGGATGACATATTGTGCTTTAGAAATCATGTCAAGCCCTTTAGGTTTACTATTTCATTGGATCTTTAGAACAATAGCATTAATTGGGTAATATTTTACCCTCCATTTTGTTTTATAGTTTTGAGATCTACAGAAGTTAAAAAAGTATAATTATTATATATAATCATATATAATTACCAATTAAATATAATTCATAAAAAATGAATTTTTGACAGGGAAAACTGGGACATCCCTTCAGTGGGGTGTATGCATAAAAACTTACAAAGATACAAGTACTTACAATGAAGTGTTACACGTTATTCTTGACTCTGTTTATACGCGCATGAGTATATTCACTTTTAGGGAGAAAAGGTGTAATGTAAATACTCTAGGATTTAGAATTATCTATGTTTCAGTTTGAAACCTGACTCTATCACTTATAGCCAGGTGATTTGAGGAAATACTACTTAATTTATTTCAGCCTATTACCTAATATGCAAAATGAAATACTATAACATTTTTAAAATAAATATGAAATGAAAATACAAAATTTTTATCACAGTGTTAAGCAAAATCTTAAAATTGACAGTATTATTAAAAGTAGAGAGCTTTTGATTATCAGTATTGCAGGCGAACCTCAAGAATTTAAGGAATTAATATTTTATGAGTATTGTTCAAACTCAAAAGGACAGAGAACAGTATTGAGAGGTTAAGTTACTGAAGGCAAGTGCCATGGAGGAGACAAAGAGCAGCAATTGGCCAATCAAGAAGGCAGCGGACACACAACTAAGATGTTTGGTTAAAGTCTAAATTTCCATTGTCTTTTCCAGATATGAAGATTGCAGGCTTTATTTTTGTTTTCAAACATCTATTGGTATAGTTCTCTAGGAAAATTAATTTAGTGCAGAAAAACATTTATAGATGATTATTTTAAGTCAAACAGATTGATAAAAACTTGTGGCCTGTGGTTATCAGACATATTATCTTGAGATATTTAGGCCATTTACAAAGAGTTCTGGATATGGTCATTGAGATCACCTAACCAAATATTTATCTTGTTTAGGGTTCTCCCAGAACAGACACTGAGAAAGATTTGAGCGCAAGTAGTATATAAGAGAGGCAGAGAAAATTCCAATAAATAACAAAATGAGAGAAGGAAAGAATAATAACCAATAAATGACGTGTATTTATGCAAACAATGAAAGCAAATGAAACTTAATTCTACAACAGAAAAAAATGAAAGCCACCAAGATGTGAGTAATCTGGAATATTTATATCCCAGTTTAGCATGCATAATGGTTTAAGGCTTCTTCAGGGGACAACATCCTCGCTCACTGTAGTTATGGCTCCTTTCACAGTTGATGCTGGCAATGGACTATAAAACCAAGTGGCCACAGTGGTGGCCCTACAAGATTTAGCTGAGGCGAGAACAGAAGTAAAAGTACACAAATCACATGAAACTTAAGTCACATCAGAAATACTTTGGGGAAACATTTTTCCAAAAGCTGGGATATTGGATTATCAAATTACTGAAATAACTCTACAATGTTTGATTTAAGCCATATGGTAATCACAAAGTAAGGACATATCATGGATACATAAGAGATTAAAAGTAAGGAATCAAAGCATGCTACGGGAGAAAATTATTTAATCACACAAGAAGAAAGCAAGAGAGAAAGAAAGGAACAAAGAACCTACAAAACAACCAGACAGAAATTAAAATGGCAAAGATAAGTTCTTACCTAGCAAAAATTACCTTAAATATAAATAGATTTAATTGTTCAATCAAAAGACACAGAGTGAATGAATGCATTAAAAATAAGATCCAACTAGAAATCTGTAAGAGGGTCACATCATCTTTAAGATCACATCACACATAGACTGAAAGTTAAGGGATGGGAAAATATATTCCATATAATTCCATACAATTAGAAACCAAAGTAGAGCAGACATAGCTGTCTTTATATCAGAAAAAAAATTATACTATATAAGTCAAAAATGTAAAAAGAGACGGTCATGTAATGACAAAGAGGGTCAGTTCATCAAGAGGATATAACATTTAAAAATCTGCATCCAGCATTGAAGCACCTAAATATATAAAGCAAATATTAATAGATATGAAGAGAGAGATAGGCTTTTGACACAATAATTAATATAATAATAGTAGGGAACACAACAACTTACCTTTAGCAATAGAAAGATTATCCAGACAGAAAATCAATAAGGAAATATTAAACTATACTTTAGATCAAGCAGACTTAAGAGACCTACAGAATATTTTACTCAACAGCTATAAAATGCATGTTTTTCTGAAGCACAAATGGGACTTTTTTCAGTATAGAGCATATGTTAGGCTGCAAAAATAGTTTTAACATGTTTAAGGAGATTGAAATAATATAAAGCATCTTTTCTGACCACGATGATATGAAAGTAGAAATCTGTAACAGGAGGATTTCAGAAAACATACAAAACATCGAAATTAAACATACTTCTGAAAAACGAATGAGTCAAAAAAGAATTCAAGAACTTGAAAGAAATATTGAGAAAAATTAAACGAACACGAAACATATCAAAATTTATAGCAAGCAACAAAGCCAGTTATTAAGGTGAATTTTATAGCAATAAATGACACTATGAAAAATGAAAGAAAATGTTACAAATAAACAACCTAATTTTATACCTTAAAGACCTGGAAAAAGAATAATATGCTAGAAAAACACGAAAAAGTGTCAACAAAACTGAGTTTGTTTTTTGAAAAGATAAAATTAACAAACCTCCATCTGGCTAATCAAAAAGAATACTCAAAATCAGAAATGAAACAGGAGACATTACAACTCATATAAAAGAAATACAAATGGTCATAAGAGACTACTATGGACAATTACATGCCAACAAATTGAAAAACTTAGATCAAATGGATACATTCTTAGACGCCTGAAAACTACAAGAATAAATCATGAAGGAATAGGAAATATAAACAGACTAATAATAGTTAAGGTGATTGAATCAGCAATAAAAGGTCTCCCATCAAAGACAAGCCCAGGACCTGATAGCTTCACTGCTGAATTCGACTGAACATTTAAACAATAAAACGATAATACAAATCCTTCTCAAACTCTTCCAAACATTGGAAAAGAATAAGCATTTTAAAGCTCATTTTACAGGGCCAGTATTATCCTGATATCAAAAGCCAGACAAGAACACTACAAGAAAAGAAAATTATCAGTCAATATCCTTTGTATACATAGGTGTGAAAAATTCTCAACAAAATTCTAGCAAACTGAATTTAAGAGCACATTAAATGGATCACTCACTAGGGCTAAGTGGAAGTTACTCCAGAAGTGCAAAGATGATTCATATGGTCTGTCACATTTATCAATTTTTAAATGATTCAAGATTTACACATCAATAAATGTGATAGATCATATTAACAAAATGAACTAAAATTTTGTTAAATGTTTTTTTCTGCATCTGTTATTAACAAAATTCAACATTCTGTCATGATTAAACACTCTCAACAAATAATGTATAGAAGGAATGTACCTCAACACAATTAAAGGCCATATGACAAGTCCACAGTTAAGATATTCAATGATAAAAATTTGATTTTTTTTTCCTCTAAGATCAGGGTAAAAACCAGGATTCCCTTTTGCCACTGCTGATCAACAAAGTACTACATGAAGTCCTAGATGGAGTAATTAGGCAAGAGAAATAAAGATATCCAAATTGTAATGGAAGAAGTTAAATTGTCTCAATTTGCAGATGACGTAATCATACACACACACACACACACACACACACACACACACACACACATATATATGGACTCCACCAAAAAACGATTAGAACTAAAAGAGAAGTAAAGTTGAAGGATACAAAATCAACATATAAATATAATTAGCATTTCTGTATACTAACAGTGAACTATCCAAAAATGAAATCATGAAAACAATCACGTTTACAATAGCTACAGAAAAAAAAATTGAGAATACATTTAATGAAGGAAGTGAAAGACCTGTACATATAAAACTATGAAACATTGATGAAACAGATGGAAGAAGGCACAAATAAGTGGAAAGATATCCTTGCAGATTGGAAGAATTAATGTTAAGACGTTCATACTACCTAAAATGATATTCAACTGCCATGCAATTCGTTTCAAAATTCCAATGACTTTTTTCATACAAATTTTAAAATATCAAAAAATTCTTAGGGGGATAGCCAAAGAACCCAAATAGCCAAAGCAATCTTGAGCAAAAAGAACAAAGCTAAAGCCATCACAAAACCTGAATTTATAATACATTTAAAAAGCATAATAATCAGAATAACATAGTAACAGCATAAAAACAAACACATAACCCAATGGAACAGGATAGAGTCTCAGGAATAAATCAGTGCATTTATAGTCAACTGATTTTCAACAAAGGTGTCACGAATATACAATGGAAAAAGACAGTCTCTTCAATAAATGCTTTTGGGACAAAAAAGCAAAAATAGACAAATGGAATTACATCAAATTAAAAATCTGCACAGCAAAATGAACACAGTGAAGAGAGACAACTTATAAATATTAGATAATATTTGTAAAACATACATCTGATAAGAGTTTAACATAAAATATATACAATAAACACAACTCAATAGCAAGGAAACAAATCTGATTTAAAAATAGACAAAGGATCCAGAAAGACATTTCTCAAAAAAAGATATACAAATGGCTAATAAGTACATGAAACAATGCTAAACATCAATAATCATGAGGGAAATGCAAATGAAAGCCAAAACGAGATATCGTCATGTGCAGCTGAAATGGCTATTATCACAAAGACAGAAAATAACAGATGCTGGCAAAAGTGGTCCATGAAGTAGGTTGAAATTTACCTCATTTTACCATGCAGGTCAGGTCAATTTTTACTACCATACAACAAGAATTTGAAAGTATATATGTATATACTTTCAAAAAATATATATATATAAAATATACATATATATATAAAATATTTAATTATATATATATATATTTTTTGAGTCAGGGTCTTGCTCTGTTGCCCAGGCTGGAGTGCAGTTGCATGATCTCGGCTCACAGCAACCTCTGCTTCCTGGGTTTAAGCGATTCTCCTGCCTCTGCCTCCTGAGTAGCTGGGATTACAGGTGTGCACCACCACACCCTGCTAATTTTTGTACTTTTAGTAGAGACAGGGTTTCACCATGTTGGTCAGGCTGGTCTCAAACTCCTGACCTCATGATCCACCCACCTCGGCCTCCCAAAGAGCTGGGATTACAAGCATGAACCACCACACCCGGCCTGAAAGTCTGTATTCTTAAACCACTATTTTGCCAAATATCCACAGCTATAACACTAATCAACCATCAATGCAAAACTTAAGAATAATGTTTTATCTTATGAGATAGATACATGTGTTAGAGTAGTATGTTGTATTTTTACAGCTATTATATAACTGATGCATTAGACCCATTTAGCATGTAAAAACCTATGTTCGGTGTGTTGATAGTCAAAGTCATATTTGTTATGAGTAGCTATAATTGTACAGATAATTTTCCATACGATAAATATTCTCATATTTAGTAGACTCCAATTGACAGGAAGATTCTAACATGAGACCCTGTTTTAAATTTAAAGAAGGAATTTGAAGTTTTGGTTTATTTTTAAAACATAGATACAAAGCAAGTATATGAACTCGTAAGTGTGAAGAAAGACTTTTTTTTTTTAAATGCCTGACAACCTTACAACATGGTAACTAAAACTTGAGAGAAGGTGATTTTCTTTCAGATTTGACTTTGCAATGTCTTCATGTAAACATCCAGTGAGTTCACCTTTCCTGTTGTCTAGAAAAAGTCTATTTATCAGGACAGAAGAATTGCAATAGAGAAAAAGTAATGCATGCAGAGCTGGCTATGCAGGAGACTGGAGTTTTATTATTACTCAAATCAGTCTCTATGAGACTTCAGGGATCAGAGTTTTTAATAATAATTTGGTGGGTAGGGGGCCAGTGAGTCAGGAGTTCCCATTGGTTGGGTCAAAGATGTAATCTTAAGGAGTCAAAGCTGTCATTTTGTGCTACGTTGCTTCCTGAGTGGGGACCACAAGACCAGATAAGCCAGTTTATCATTCTGGGTTGTGCCAGCTGATCCACTCAGTGCAGGGTCTGCAAAATATCTCAAGCACTGATCTTATGTTTTACAATAGTGATGTTATCCCCAGTAGCAATTTGGGGAGGTTTAGAATCTTGCAACCTCCAACCGCATGACTCCTAACCCATAAGTTCTAATCTTGTGGTTTAATTTGTTAGTCCTGCAGAGGCAGTCTAGTCCCCAGATATGAAGAGGGTTTGTTGGGAAAGGGCCGTTATCATCTTTGTTTCAAAGCTAAACCATTAACTATGTTCCTCCTAAAGTTAGTTCAGCCGAAGCCCAGGAATGAACGAGGACAGCTTGCAGGTTAGAAGCAAGATGGAGTCATTTAGGTCAGGCCTCTTTCATTGCAATAATTGTCTTAGTTATTTTTGCAAAGGTGGTTTCATTGGGAGTGGCTGAATCAAGTCAGGGGTCAAATTCTCACCAAAGCTGGGCACAGTGGCTTATACTTGTAATCCCAGCACTTTGGGAGGCCAAGGTGGGCGGATCATGAGGTCAGGAGTTTGATGCCAGCCTGGCCAACATAGTGAAACCCCGTCTTTACTAAAAATACAAAACTTAGCTGGGTGTGGTGGTGCGCACCTGCAATCCCAGCTACTCATGAGGCTGAGGCAGAAAAATTGCTTGAACGGGGACCCGGAAGGTGGAGATTGCAGTGAGCCGTGATTGTGCGACTGCTCTCCAACTTGGGCTATAGAGCAAGACTCTAACAAAAAAAAAAAAAAAAAAAAATTCTCCAAAGTATTAATGGAACAGTCTCAAGTGTACAAGCTACAAAAATGACCACTGAAGGATTATAATGCTGAAGAGACATGTTTCCTTATGAAGTCAAGAGTTTAAGTACTTGAGTCATCCTAGAATTGTGATGACTTTTCTTAGATGTAAAAACAGCTTTTTAATGACCTACATAAATTTAAATTACTCTTGGAGGATAGATAAAATCAGCCTTAGTATCCTAAGCTTAATTAAAACCAATAACCTTGAACTATTTTAGGTAGAGAAAAAAAGAATCCATAAAAACAATTTACCAATTATTATACATTCATCTGCCTAAGGAATCATGGGATAGTTTTGTTGACAGGGAAAAAGCTTGACATCAGACAGATGCATGTTCCAAATTTGCTTATTAGTTGTAAGATCCTAAAATTATTCAATTATTTTTGAGACAAGGTAAGTGTAATTAATGCATTCCAGCTTGTATAACTTTATTATCTTTAATTTATTCAAGTAAACAATGGTGATAGAAAAAGCTGACCACACAGAGTTGCTAAGGAAAAATAAAACACAGATAAACACTTGTCTGACCACATCAGAGGAAATCAATATGTTGCTTTTTTTTTTAGCTGCTCATTCAATTAGCATCTCTTTCCCATTATCAATTTAACCTCCCATCTAGAAGTGCCTCCCCAAATTACAAGGATACTTTTCCTCCTCTCTGATACCTCATTAAGTGGAGTGGATGTTTTGTTTTGTCTTACTTTTATCTTACATATTTTACATGCATTGATTGATGTCTTTGCCTGTAACTTCTGTCTCTAAAATGTATAGAACCAAACTGTAGCCCAACCACCTTGGGCACACGTTCTCAGGACCTCCTGAGGCTGTATCAAGGGCCATGATCCTCAAATTTGTCTCAGAATAAAACTCTTCAAATATTTTCTGAGTTTGGCTTTTCTTCATCAACAATAGCAACATTCCATTATTAAGGTGGGCTAAAAATAAATCATGAAAAAGATGTAGGTTGAGTATTAGTCTATTAATATTAAAATATTTTTATGAGAATAAAACATAATCATTGTAAACTGAAGATCAAAAGAGATAACTTCTTTACATTTCTCTTTTACTCATGAAAGACACAAGCTATAGAGTTTTGTTTAATATAAAATAGTAACATTGGCTCAGTAGACAATTACTTCACAGTGAATTATAAAGGAAAAATGAGAACTGTCTTTGACACAGGCATACTTGGGAGATATGGTGGGTTTGGCTGCAGACCACCAGAATGAATTGAATATTGCAATATGGTAAGTCACACATTTTTTTTTGTTTCCCAGTGCATATAAAAGTTATATTTACACCATACTTATAGACCATTATGGAGTAAACAATGGAGATACGAAAAGCTGATTTCACAGAGTTGCTAAGGTAAAGACATAGCTCGCAGGTATTTCTTTATAGTAGTGTGAGAAAAGACTAACAGTAGAAGTTAAGTTGCTAACACTTAACTCCATAATGTTAAGTGCGCATTAACATTATGCCTAAGAAATTTACATACCTTAATTATTGCAAGAAATGCTGAGGATCATTTGAGCCTTCAGTGAGGCATAATCTTTTTGCTGCTAGAGAGTCTTGGCTTGATATTGATGGCTGCTGACTGATCAAGGTGGTTGTTGCTGAAGTTTGAGATGGCTATGGCGGTTTCTTAAAATAAGACCACAATTAAGTTTTCTGCATTTATTTACTCTTCTTTCACAAAATATTTCTCTGTTGCACATGATGCTGTTTGATAGCAAACAGCGAAGCTTTCTGAAAATTAAAGTCTGATATTGTTTGGATCTGTGTCCCCATCCAAATCTCATGTTCAGTTTTAATCCCCAAAGTTGGAGGTGGGGCCTCATGAGAGGTGGTTGGATTATGGGGGTGGATTTTTCCCAGGGTGCCGTTCTGGTGATAATGAGAGAGATGTCATAAGATCTGGTTGTTTAAAAGTGTGTGGCACCTCTCCCCAACTTTCCTCCTATTCCAGCCATGACAGATGTCTTGCTTCCCTTTGCCTTTCACCATGATTGGAAATTTCCTAAGGCCTCCCCAGAAGCAGAAGCCACTATGCTTCCTGTAAAGCCTGTGAGACCATGAGCCTATGGAACTCTTTCCTTTATAAAGTACCCGGCCTCAGGTATCTATGAAGAGATCCTGCCACTGCTTTACCAAGTTTATGTAATATTCTAAAGCCTTTGTTGTCATTTCAAAAGCTTTCGCTACATCTTCACAAAGAATAGCTTCTATCTCAAGAAACAACTTTCTTTGCTCATTCATAAGAAGCCAGTTCTCCTTCATTAAAACTTTATGATATTGCAGCATTTCAATCACATCTTCAGGCTCACTTTCAGTTCTAATTATTTTGCTGTTTCCACCACATTGCAGTAACTTCCTCCTGAAGTTACTGAAATCTTGAACCCTGCAAAGTCATCCACAAGGGTTGGAATCAATTTCTTCTAAACCCCCGCTAATGTTGATGTTTTGGCATTGTCTCATGAATCAGGAATGTTCTTAATAAAGTTTGGAATGGTGAATCCTCTCTAGAAGATTTTTAGCTTACTTTTCCCAGATCCTTCAGTGGAATTGCTATCTCTGGAAGCTACAGTTTCATGAAATGTATTTCTTAAATAATAAGACTTGAAAGCCAAAATTACTCCTTGATCCATAGGCTGTAGAATGGGTGTTGTTTTAGCAAGCAAGAAAACAACATTAATCTCCTTGTGTATCTCCATCAGAACTCTTGGGTGACCAGGTGCATTGCCAATTAGCAGTAAAATTAAAAAAAAAAAAAAAGTTTGAGCAGTAGGTCTCAATACTGGGCTTAAAATATCAAGTAAACCATGCTATAAACAGACATGCAATTATCCAGGCTTTGTTCTTTCAATTCTAGAGCACAGGCAGGGCAGATTTAGCATAATTCTTAAGGGCCCTAGGATTTCTGAGATGACAAGCAAGCATCGGCTTAACTTAAAGTTATCAGGTGCCTTAGCCCCTAATAAGTGAGTCAGCCAGTCCTTTGAAGATTTGAAGCCAGACATTGAATTTTTCTCTGTAGCTATGAATGTCCTAGATGATACTCTCTTCCAATAAAAGCTTGTTTCACTTACACTGAAAATTTGCTAAGCATAACTGCTTTCATTACTATTTTAGCAAGTTCTTTTGGATAACTTGCTGCAGTTTCTACATCAGCGCTTGATGCTTCATCTTGCACTTTTATGTCATGGAGATGGCCTGTTTTCTTAAACTTTATGAGCCCATCTCTGCTAGCTTTAAACTCTTCTGTAGCTTCCTCACCTTTCTCAGCCTCCTCAGAGTTGAAGAGAGTTAGGAACTTGGTTTGGATTATGCTTTCACTTAAAGGAAGGTTGTAGATGGTTTGATTTTCTATTTAGACCACTCATACTTTCCCCATATCGGTGTAAGATTGTCTGGCTTTCTTATCATTCATGTGTTTATTGAAATTATATGTTTAATTTCCATCAAAAACTTTTATTTTGCATTTATAACTTCGCTAACTGTTTGGTGCAAGAGGTCTAGTTTTCAGTCGATCTTAACTTTTAACATACCTTAATCATTTCTAGCTTTTTAAAAATTTAATTTTTAATTGAAGTATTTATTCAGGGACAGGGTCTTGCTTTTTCACCCAGGCCAGAGTGCAGTGGCACAGTCTTGGCTCACTGCAGCCTTGACCTCCTGTGGTCAAGTGATCCTCCAACCTTAGCCTCCAGAGTAGCTAGGATGAAAGGCATGCATCACCATGCCAGCATTTTTATTTTTTACTAAAGACACAGTCTGGCTCTATTGCCCAGGCTGATATCAAACTTTTGGCCTCAAGTGATACTCCTGCTTTGGTGTCCCAAAATGCTGGAATTACAGATGTGGGCCACCATGCGCAGCCCATTTCTAGCTTTTGATTTAAAGTGAGACAAATGTGACTCTTCCTTTCACTTGAACACTTAGAAGTCGCTGTAGAGTTCTTAGTTGCCCAAATTTCAATATTATTGTGTCTCAGGGAATAGAGAGGCCTGAGGAGAGACTTGATTTGAGAGGTTTAATTTGATCAGGCCACTCATGTTACATTCATTAGGTCCTGAAATAATGGCTGCTATTGTAGCATAGTTCCTATACTAGACCTGTGTCATTTTATCAGTCACATTGAATCACATGAAATTTCTAAGGTTTTACTCTTTTTGATTTTAGCCACTGTATTAATTTTCACATTGGCATTCATTCCTTATCCAACAAATATTTATTAAGAGCCTGCTATTTGCCAGACATGGTACCGTGGATTTGGGTTACACTATTGGATCTATTGGATAGAACAGCCAGTATAATTACCCTAATCAAATTAATAGTCTAGTATATGACATACAAAAGAAATAAATAAAATATATATATAGTATTGAGAGCTAAGTGGTAAGGACAAAAGTCTTTAGCAAGGAAGAAAGATATTTTGTGAGTGAGTAGGATTGTAATTTTAAAGCTGGTTTTCTGGAAGGATAAAAAATAAAAACAAGTCTGGATGAAAGGGAAAGACGAGTCATGTGATTTCTTGTAGAAAAGCACCTCTGGCAGAGGAAAAAGCAAGCATGAACATCTGGAGGCAGGAGAATCCCTGGCTTGAGGAGGAGGTCAATATAGATAGAATAGAGGTGATTCAGAGAGAAAGAGAAAGAAGGAGAGACAATAAGAAAAGGTAATAGTGGCACCAGGTGAATTAGGGCCTTTTGAATCAGCATAAGAACTTAAGCTGTTACTCCAACTGAGATTGACAACCTTGAAAATTCCTGAACAAAGAAGTAATATTACCTTATTTATTTTGTAACAGACTCAGTCTGTCAGGTGAATAGGTAATAGATTTAGGAGCAGGATCAGAAACGAGAAGACATATAGCAAAACTAATGTAATTATGCCAGTGAGACATCACTTACTTAGGACAGAGTGAAGTGCCAGGTAGAGGATGGAAGAATATATTTTAAAGATGTCACTGAAATAAATAATATGAATGCAGGTGAAAGAGAAGCATCAAGGATGACTCCAGGATGTTTGGCTTGAATAAAAGGAAGAACAAAGTTGCTTTTAATGTGCTGGAGAACATGAGAAGGGCAAGTTTGTGGTAGAAGTAATATCGGGAATTCAGTCGTGAATGTACTACATTTGAGAGGCCAAATAGGCATCGAGTAACATGTAGCACATCCACTAGGATTTAATCAAGGAAGCAGGACCACTAAGAATGATATGGTACAAGGGGCTTATTACAGGGATTAGACCTTCCAAAATTGTTGGAACTGGTGAAGATTTCTTTGGAAGGCTATTACATTTGCCTCTGGTGGTGATCTTGAAATCACTCTTAGACAGCAGGACTGGCAGCTGGAAAGAAGAAAGATAGTGAACACAGAGTTAGCAATAGAAAATGAATCCACAAAAACAATATGGAATAACCTACCATAGCAAAGTGGAACTTTTTCTCTTATTCCCTCTACTCTCAATGATGAGAACTGGCCTGCTGAAGAAGCCGAATTGTTTTGCCACAGACACACAATGTACTTGGCCCCAAACCAGAGAAGCTGAACGAGGACATGCAATGGCAGCCAGAGAGACTGAATACTGTGACCTTCCTCATTAGCAAGGCGAGCCGGGAGATTAGTGAAAATGTGTGTGAACGGCAGCAGCCCCTGGCACCCTGCATCAGCATTCCATGCTTAATGCCCCTGCTTTGTTTCCAAATCTCAATTTTTTTGTGTGATCAACCATAACTTGGAAGTGCACAGGGAAAAGAATTACGGGAAATCATACCCCAGCTTAGCCAAGTTGACACAGTACAAAATCACTAAAAGTAGGTAATTGTATAGTGTGTGTAGAATCCAGGGAGGAGGAATGGGCTTAAAGTACACATCTGCATTTATTAGTTTAAAGGTGATACTCAAAGCAATTGGATTATATCATCAAAGGTATTAATGTACCTAAAAGAGAGAAAAGTGTTCAGGGATTAAGCTCTGGGCCACTCCAATTTTTAAATGTCAAGAATAGGAGGAGGAACTAGCCAAGGACACTGAGAAGAAACAGTCAGAAATATAAAATGGAAATCTAGTGATGATCACATCCAGGAACTCAAGCAAAGACATAGTGATTAAATGGAGGGGAGAAAAAGTGGCTTTTTTTTTTGGTCCCGCAATTGAATTTCCTTTCTGGGAAAGCAGGCTTCAGGTTTTCATCCAAAATGTTGATAGAGACTTAATTTAAAATGACAGGATAGTGCCAGTCCTTTCAGTATTACTGGGTAACATAATCATCTGAAATAAATTTTATTTTTACGAGGAAGAAAAATGTTAATAAGGAAATAATTTAACAGCTCTCTCAGCAGAATTTTATAGACTAGAACACTACCTGGAGCAATTACAGTTTGATTCATTAACACACTATTATTTCACAACTGAGAAGTTGCTGAAGTTTGTGACATGCCAAAATAAATGTGTTATTAATAATTACTAATTGTTTAGTGACTATTTCGATAATCTATTGAGTAGCAACATCTCTCAGGAACCAATAGTGTGTTTTCAGCAGCTCCATTTTTACAAAATTTGTGAATAGAGAATCTATAGTCCTGAAGGAAACCAGTAAAACAAGACTTTCATTTTCGTAAATTTTCTTCAACTTAATGGTTAGATATCCATGGACATCTATATTGTTGCATATAAAAATCTATCAATAGTCCATAATATTAAGTACAATACTATTTCATTATCTGGTAATGTCCATGGTAGAAAAGATCTTATTATTGTTAATTGTATCCAAACCATATTCTTCAGTAAAGGATTCACATCTTAAGACTCTAAGAAATGAAGAATTGCTACAGGGTAATTTTAATTCTTTCTTTGTAGTGTCATCATTCACCTGGTCTATGGACTGCAGCATTTTGTTGACATGGTTATTCACAGGAGAAACATACTCATTTGCTTTCACACAGTAAATATTTTGTATATTTGTGTATTTTTTCAAGTTGGCAATTGTGTCAGAAATTGTCCTTGGATAAATTTCCTTGACTTTCCTTGGCCACAAATTCCTTTAAGGCATAAACCCCAAAGGATGAAGTTTGTTGATATTTATTCAGAACTTATTATTAAATATATCTTAAATATTGTTTGGTATCTAAGTAGTATTTATTGCCATGTTCATATTTTAATAGTTTCTTCAGAATTCTTTTCATTTTCTGAAGTCCTATTTGTATTATTTAGAATCTTTTGTATAATCAAATCCTTAAGTGCCCTTTTTCTTCATACATTTTGGATATTCACTCGTTTGTTTTACTATTCTACTGTGCTAAATATTTATCTATGATCACAATCTTTGGGGTATGGCTATGGGTTTTTTTTTTTTTTTTAAACATATGATCTAAAACCTAAGACTGAAATATTCTCTCAGCTCAGAAAACAATTTATCCAGTCACAGATCTTGAATGCATTATCTGGGTGAAATTCTATTATTGTATATTCTTTTATAATGATCCTCCTGTGACCAACTGGTCCATATGTCCTAATGTTTAAAAGAGGGATTTGAGAATTCCTGAGGACATCAGGAAGCATCATAGTGTACTATCAGGAAGCCAAATTGCAAGCACAGTGGTGAAAATATAGGAAAACAAAAGATCACTGGCAGGTTTTCTGAACTCTCATAAAGCTTGTAGATGAATCTTTAATTAGTTTATAAGAATTCCATGGTAACTCAAGCTCAGTTCTTGTGATACTGCTCATTTGAAGGAAAAAGTAATGTATCCACCACCTTTTGTGCTGACCTGATTTTCATCAATAATAGTAAATAAATCAATACCTGTTAATGCTAAGATTTTAAGAATTTCATTCGCTGTGGCTGTTACATTTGTTAGGCAAACATGAGCAGATTCTAAAACCTCTCACCCATGATCATTCTGCAGCTTCAGCTTCTGTTCCTTGAGCAACTTCCCTGGCTGTACTATGGCTACCCTCTACCCACACAGAGAGCAGCAAGCCCTTCAGAATATCACCAGTAACCCAGGAAATACATTTTTAATATCATATTTTAATGTAGTGGAGGATGAAATTAGCATAAAAACTAAGTTTCAACATGAACATTTCAGATTCTGTGGTGGTTTTATTGATATTTAATGCTACCTTGATATATTTGTTTACTGAACTCTACAGTTAAGTGAGGAAGATGACAAGAAAATAAGAATAAACTATCTTGAAGAAAAGGGCTTTTCAACTGAAATTTATCCTAGCCCCATTTTATACTAATAAGTGTAAATTATGTAACTGGTGTAAACTACGAGGGTTCTTCAGACTCCACCCTCTCAGAAGTCCTTGGGCACTTGCTCGTGCACAGCACTAACTCCACAGACAGTGTCTTCAGGTGGGTCACTTAATTTCTTGTTACTTTTAAAATAGGCACATGTGTACATATATAACAAACCTGCACGTTGTGCACATGTACCCTAGAACTTAAAGTATAATAAAAAAATAGAATTTTTTTTTAATTTACCTCAAAGAGATGAGGTGACTATTGATCAGATTATTTCTGTGAAACAATTTGATTATCTCACCAAACTAGTTTCCAAATGATTTTAAAGCCACCTATTGGATTTTTCCAGTCTGAAGAACAAATCCAAGAAATTGAATTACTCTTGTGGCATTACCTGCGTTCAGAATGAAGAGAGACTTTTTTCCCTGCGGAAAGAAATCAAGTGATGTCTGGTTGTCAGTGATGGCCTGTCTGAGTCAGAGAACTCTCTGATGACTAACTGAAACTGTCATAAATGTGAGCTAGACATGTGCCACTTTGCTTTCTTTACTACCAGAAGAACTAGTCACTCCTTTTTTTGTACCAGTCTTTTATCTTCTGTTTATAATCCTATATGATAGCGCTTCCAGATGATTGGTATTACATAGCTATCTTTCCCATTGGACTATGGGCCTTTCATGAGGGTAGGGCCCAGATTTTATTTTTCAATTCCTACTTTTTGGTTATAGAACATGACATTTGATAGATAGCTAATAAATCTATTAAATATATGAATAAAAATTAGAGTCAAGTTGGCTTTGTCAGAAAACTGTCTCTGGGAACTGCAATAGGAACTATTGTTCTCGAACTTGGGAGACTGGACTCCAAGAGCCTGACGGGATAATTGTTTTCCTCAAACATTTCATGCTCTCTTCCCCAGTATTATAAATGAATATTCAATAGAGAAGAGTCCATTTGCTTTCAGTTTTACCTTTAGGGAAATTTCTCTCCCACTTCTAACTTTTTATTGACCTAAAAAGCTAAAATTATTTATTCAGCTAAAAATCTCAGATATCTTTTGGCACTTACAGCTCAGCACTCTCAATAGGAGAGATTTATATTAAAATATATCAGATTTTTCACACTGTTCTCATAGCTACAATTTTGGGAGCACATTAATGATTATTCAGCATTATTTTCTGAACCATATTGATTTCATAATGAGAATAGAAGAGTAAAACTTTTGTTTTTAATACTTTAATTTAGATAGGACATGTCATAGTTTCACGATTAGATCACAAAACATAAATTTCCCTTTAAAATGACAATATTAGTGATCTCTATTATTTTTATCATTTCACTACAAAATCAATTCTATGCTTTCAAACAAAATAATTATAAATAGGCATCAATGTTTAGTTCTCACAGCCAATGTTAATTTTTTTCTGAAAACATTTACTATCATTTGTGTATTTTGAAAGAAATTCAAAAATCATCTTAGATATTGATAATAACATAATTTAATAATGAGTTTAGCTTTAGGCATTTGGAAGAAAATAGAATTAGGTTTCTTACTGTCTTCTTTTGAACTTAGTGTGTAGGTCTAACAAATCATCTTTATTATTTGCTTCACAATATACACTGCCCAATGCAAGTTATCAAGTGCATAAGCAGTTATTTTAGAGGACATTTTCTCTGATGGTTTCTGGAAGATTATTGCTTTTTGCAGACTAGCTTTGAACAAATTAAAACAATTCTCCTAAGTCATGGACAAACAGGGTTGTCTTCAGTCTCCAGACCGTTCAATCTTCACTCGGCCCACAATCATCAAAATACTATTTAATAAATTTCAATGTGCACTTTCAAATAGGTTGGCAAAATAGGGAAGAAAAAGTAGCACATCAGTTTCAGTCCCAGACTGAGTATTAAACAGAACCAGGAAATAGATGAGTTTATATACGTTTTTTAATAGCTAAGTGCTATAATATATCCTATATAAAAAGCAGACATTTGTTTCTTATAAATAGGATGGTGAACATGCCGATTTCTGTATTCCAAAATGGCATTGGATTTGTGCTGATATATTTGTCCATCCCCCACAATCTGTGTAATGATGAAATACAATTATGGACCTTATTTTGCCATCACCAACTGGCTCATAGTTGATAAATTACTTAAATTTTCTGAGCCTTGATTAACAGATCTTTAAATTTCTTAATGTTATTCACTTAGCCAGTAGATTTTCTGTGAAGATTAGAGGTAAATTTGTGAAGCCCCTAGCATCATACACAAGCCATAGTAAATAAAATCCAAATGAAAATTATAATTATTGGAACAAATCATTATATTATCTGCAGTTTTACTTATTATGGTGATTGAACCTCTTTAAGTCTAGGTTATTGTTCAGCGTCTTAACATTCTTTATCTCTGAGACGGTGACTTCTTTAAGATAAAATGTGAAGATTCTGCTAATGAATAGTTAATGAAATAGAAAATGTTTTTAAACCAATTATAGTATATTTTAAAAGACATGAATTATCTAGTCATGTTTAATCCCAAGAATAGAATTTGAAGGAAATATAGCAGTATTTGCAGTATATTTATTTACCTCGTTTAACTCTGTGTGTGTGTGCGTGTATGTGTGTGTGTGTAATTAAAAATATTCCTAGGAGGGGCTGGGCTCAAGATGGTAGACTAAAAGCAGCTCATGTACTCTCACAGAGAGGAAGCAAAGGGGAGAGTAAACACAGACCCTAAATGCTGATCATCTAAGAAACCACATCAGGGTCTATCCAGGCAAAAGGGGACACCGGCAGCAGGCAGGAGTGAAGCTGGGCACCAGGGCTTATTTGGGATAAACATGGAGCCAGGAGAAGCTCCCCAATATGGGGAAGGGTGAATGCGTGAGATTCTTCAGGGAGATTCACAGTCTCCTCAGTGACCTGTGCAAGACTGGGAACAAGATAATCCTCCTGCTCCTCCCTCACACTCTGTCACTGCATGTCCACACTGAGGCAGAGAGCCACTTGCACATATTTTGGAGTCAACTTTCAAGTCCAAGGGGACTTCTGCAAACTTTGGATCCCAGAACAGACCAGCACCACTGTAATAGCCCCAGTAGAGGCCACAGTCACGATACCTGGGAGCGGTAAGATTGCTTCAACCCCCTCACGAGACAAGGCTCAGTGCCAGCTTTTGGCCCAAACAGCCAGCTTCTATCTGAATTCAGCTGGTGGCTACAGTCCCCTATTGTCTTGGAAAACACCCAGATGACAGGGTAAGTAACCTCACACACATCTGCCACTGGTGTTCAGTGACTGCTGGAGCTTCTCACCCAGTGGTCGCACTCTGTCTAAACTCAGTCAGTAGCTACAGCCTCCTGTTGTCCCGGGCAACACCTGGATAGCAGAGTGGGCTACCTCACCCACCCTCACCACTGGAAGCCAGGTGAGCAATGCCTGCTGGAGCTTACAGCCCAGCATCCCACTTGTGTCTGAACTCTAGGCAGGTACAAGCCGGTGGTTCCCCAGGAAGCATCCGGACAGCAAGTTAGTGACCCCATCTATGCACGCAGATGCTAGCTGGGTAGAACTTGCTGGCTTGGGCAGTGGCCAAGCAGGGAGGAGATCTCACTCTTGGATCAATATATATTACAAAGTAATAATAATAAAAATAAAGTGTGCAATAAATGTAATGCACTTAAATCATCCTGAAACCATTCCCCTACCCTCCCATTCATGGAAAAAATAACTTTCCATCAAAGCGTGTGCCTGTGGCTTCTGATAAGATATTCAGGTAATTCCTTTTAGTATAATATAGGAGGTCCTGTCCAAACACAGGGTTGCATTCTCTGGGTAAGTCAGAAATGTCTTGCACACATGTGCAAAACTGAAGAAAAAGAGCGTACAATAAACATTAACCTATACTCTCATGAATTTGACTCCATTCTTATTTTATCTTTGGTCTCTAGCAAACCTAGCATTATCAGAGCAACCCTTTGCTAGAAGATGGCTCCCTAGCCTCATTGTTTATGATACACAAAACACTAAGCCCTTTGTATTCTTGAGTTCTACATCCATGGATTCAACCAACTGCAGATGGAAAATATTTAGGATAAAAAGGCAATAAAAATAATACAAATAATACAGCATAGCATTTACATTGTAAATTTATGTAGCGTTTACATATTATTAGGTATTATAAGTAATCTAGAGATGATTTAAAGTATACAGAGAATATGCATAGATTCTATGCAAGTACTATGACACTGTATATGAGGTACTTGAGCATCCTAAGATTTTGATATTAGGAACAAATTCCCAGTGGGGCAAATACCAAGAGAGTGCTGGACACTGGTATGTCCACTGAAGGCCTTGCTGCTAATAAAACCAAAAGATGCTTGAAGTTGAGTCTTAAATTGCCTTTTTTGTAATGTATTCCGTTTTCTGTGTTGCCCTAAGGGAATTTGATGATGTCCTTTGGACCTCAGAGCTGCGTCTTATACTAAGTAGAAAAATTCAGAAACATACAGACGTAGGGAGGCATTTCATTTTTGCTTGATATTTCATTTATGGAAAACATGTTACATTTAGAGAAAATAGTATCAAAATAAAAGAATTCTGACTGAATTAGAGAAATAAAACATTTAAATACTGCCATTTTTATGTGCTTGTATTTACCTTAAATTTAATGAATTAGACTTGCCAAAGAAGCTGGGAAGTGAGAGATGGGTAATTTTTCAATTCTGTAGCGTGTGGTATATATCTTTGTCTTCAGCAAAGTTAAGACATGAGAGCTTTGTCTAACTGAAGACTGAAATGCAGTAAAAACCATTGTTCTGGAAAGGAAATTAGCAATTACATTACAGTTTCTTTATCTGGTTATTTATTATATTATATTCCAAAATGACTACTCTTCATACGCTGCACAATATCTTCAAGTAATGTGAACATTACTTCCAGGTCATTTTTACAAATGCAAATAATAAAATTAATTTTTGTTCTAGAAGATTATATATATATATTTTGTTCTAGATTTACTGGATGGTACTTTAACAGATTTCAGGCATGGGCCAGGTTGTAATCAAATAAAATCATTTGACACTAGGCTAGATAATTCCTCGTGCACTTTTCATGACTGTATTTCAGTTCTATTCAACAGTTTTTGATAAATTTTCCTCAAGAGATTGACATAAGAAAGCTACTTGTCAGTGGGAAAATTTTCAAAAAATATGAGATGACAAGATAGATGATCAATCTTACAACTGAGTGAGGTTCATGTTCTTTATGTCTAGTAAGCAGATACCACAAGTGGTTTGCTATCAGACAGGTGCAGATGGAAGAATTTCTTCTGTTTTTATGAGAAGTAGTAATTCCTCGGATACTTACTGTGTCAACTAGATACCATGCTTTGTTAACCAATGAGCTACAGTGAGTGGCTGTCTATCCGGTCTTTCTATGAATTACTGCTACTTTCTCTTCAGACTTCAAATGAAGCATCCTTTCCACAGAGAAGACTTTCAAGAGTGGGCGTTGTACTCAGTGTGGTCTACCTTGACATACATTCCTTCATTTACCTTGTGAATTGATCATAAATTTTGTTTTCATTGCTCACTTATAATTGTCTTTCCAAATAGTAAGATTCCAGAGATCATGTACCATATCTGTACTTTTTATCAACCCATCTCTATCTACAGTGACTATTATTGTCACATAACAGTCGCTCAATCATTTTGATATATGCATGATACCTAAATGCAAATAATAAAATAATATGTAAAATGAAGATCTTCTGAAAGAGACAGTGTAATCCCATGACTTAAGTAAATCCTGGTGTCTGGAAATGTCAGGGAAAATTTTCACCGGGAGTAGACAATACGATAAAACTTACTCTTTGGGGAAGTTAACCAAGGCTAAGCAGGTGGAACAGAAAAAAAATTGTATAACAACAGCATGTTACCAAAACTTCAAATTGGAGCATAGACTGTGAGGTAGAGATCATCAGGAAATGAATCCAGGGGAGAAAAGTTGTCCAGTGGTCAAAGAGTTCTTCAGCAGCCGTGCTGACTACAGCTGCTACATCAACATCGAAGCTTCCACATATTTTTCCAGCAAGAAAACAATGAGGCAACGGATTTTAGCAGCTTAATATTCACGATTCAGCATGCAGTATAAGCTTCATTGTTCCTATCAGTTTCCCTTATTCCCAAGGCCCATAGAGATGATATGAAGCAGGCCCAGGTGAATAATGCGTACAGTAGATCTATGACACAGCTGAGGAGCTTGAACTCAGGAAAGCCCCAAACTAACAAAAAATAAATCTGCCCAGCCTTTTACCAACAGAGAGGCATTACCTTTGTTTTCCTGGTAAGGGAACATGTCTATATTCTGACCTTGAGGGAAATACCATCTCTAGTTTTCAAGGCTGTTTGCTACGTAATATCTTTGTGAACAGACTCTATCAGAAGATTATAGAAGTGCCTTAGAGACTTTCCTCCCAACAGTGATGGGAACACATTTTGAACAGCCTTCCTTACTACCTAAGGCATTTCTATTACATATATTTTGTTAAAGGAGAAAAAGAGGAACTATATGCAGGTGACTAATAGGGCCATATTTTTATATGAAGGGGTGAAAAATCACGCTCCTGTCAAAGCTGATGGGTGAGCAGCTGCTTCTTGCCTCTGACATCCAAACACTCTATGCCTAGGAAATCTAGATGGTTTAGTCACTTAGATATCTCTCTGAAGATATATACATGAAAATCCTTATACAAAAGTAAATTTATATGTAGAGATTAAAACTTTTCTGAGTTTGATATTTTATCCTTGTTAATTTACAATGTTGAATTACCCTTTACATTTCATAGCACAGTAAAGTCTTTATGGCATATAATATGATTCTATCATTAATCTGATTCATCTCACTTTCCTATAGCCAGATTTGCTTTTTTTACTTTTATTTTCTTGCAATGACTTATTTTGGAATGGTAACTTTTTATGAAACTACATGCCTATTATATGCCTGTTACGACGTTAAGTTTCAGAGTTGCTTTATACTTACATCTGTCTGTAGTGAAAATGTAGCCACAAAGGAGACTTCCTCTTTGAAACATGAATAAAGTTGAGAAGGGAATATTAATCACAGAAAATAAACACTGTTTTATTTTCTTTTCTGAATAAATATTACATTAAATTATAATTTAATTTGCTGGAGAGGGTGGATATTTGAATGAGAATGAGAATCTAATTTACTCATTTGATATTTCTTGAGTGTTTTACATGTCCTAGGTTTTCTTTTATGTTTTTGTGGAATCACAAATAAGACATGGTATATACCCTCAATGACCTTTCGGCCTAGTGAGAGAAACAAAGGGAAGGCACCTTTATAACAAAGCATTGAAACTGTTATAATAGACGAAGGCACAGAGTGTCATGAAAGTGCTCCTCCTATGCAGTTCATATGAAGTTGCATCAGGAAAGCAGTATTAGGACTTGGTATTGAGTAATAAAATTGAGTCTGAAGTGACTTGAAAGAATGGTGTGTCACATTAAGAGAAATGTGTAGAAGAAAGTAAAAATACATGTTGCATTAAGGAAAGCCTTGAATGTACAGTTGGGATACAGCTAAGATAATAAGGCTGGGGAGTCACAGAAAAAGAAGAGAGTATGGGACTACAAAGTTAAGTTGGAGCCATGGGTTGGATCACAGAGGACCTTGAATGCCTTGTAACAACAAAGATTTTCTTTCTTGAAGGTGATGTAAAGCAAGAAAATATTTACACCTGTTCTACAAAGGATAATTCAACATTCATGTGAGAATGTATTGAGAGTATGCAAAACTTAATGCATGGTATGACTGAAAACATAATTAAGGCATTAAAAGTGAACACTGGAAAAAAGAAGGAACTGATGTCAGAACGTCTCAGTTTCCAAATCGATAGCAATTGAGTTGGTTGGCTGTGGGAATGAAAATTGAAAACAAGAAAGACCTTGAGGTTTGGAACTCAAACTGGAAATGTATTATTATATTTGGAAGACCAGATGTGAATTGGAGTATGAAGTAATATAATATGAAAAAAGAGCTTAGGGGTTATCAGGTTGTCTTGCAGATGGAATCATGTAGTCCGTGAAATAGGGGATTTTGTTAAAATTGAATGAGTAATAGTAAATTCAGTGGAAGATCTGAACCTAGAAAAGAGATATGGGCAATTTGATTCATCTTCCCATTTGCTCTTAATTAATGAATTTTCTTATCAACAAATTGGAGTACTAAAAAGACTTGGCAGTCTTCCTAATAGCGTTGTGAGGTTCATTATTGTCAAAATCAGTGTATCATGTATCAGAAATATATATTCTACCTTGAAACTTTGAAAAGTGAAAACAGCAAACAAAACATATGTTTGTGTCTTCCCTTGTGGAGCAAGAAATTATTGTTTTGGTCAATGAAATTCATCTTTCATGTTAATAATCAATATTCCTTTTGAAATGTAGTACTTCCTACTGTGTATCTTTTCCAGAGCTGAAGTACTGCCTGGAAAATAATTGTTCCTTAATAAACATTTGCATGCATGCTTGTATGACAGAACAAATTCAGTTTTCCAAATGTTATCTGCAGACTGTAACATGTCAGTAGTATTTTAAATTCAACACATTCTTGAACTGCGTAAACCTTTTTACAGTTCAGGATGTCCTTGTGTGAGCTATTTTATGAACATCATAAACTTTAAGATACCAAGCTTGTATCAAAAGTCTCAAAAGTCCCGAGTTTTTGTTGGAGGCCATGTTTTCCACTAGTTGAACCCAGCCCTATCCCAGGAGATTCAAGGATCATCACAGTTTTATGTGCCAGTGAAGAGGCAGGTGTCCCCTTGTTAGTTTGATATTATCTAACCTGGGTTGCAAATTAACAGGATTTACAGAAAACTTGTCTTTCTTGCCCAAGCTCAATCTACTCATATGATGTGCCTCTACTTTAAATATGAAAATTTGCAGTAATTCCTCATACCTGAAAGGCTGGGCTTATCCTACATGGACAAGATGATTTAATATTTGGACAGTATGATTTAGGATGAGCGGAGATCCATAGCCTGGAGTTAATTAGGAGGTCATGATGTAGGGAATAAAGATGGTGGGCTTTGTCTCAAGGACAACTGAGTTTATATGCAGCCTGGTTCTGCCACTTACTTATTGTTTGACTTTGAGTAAACTGTTGTTCAATCTATTTGTTTGATCATTTGAAAATAATTACTGAATGCGTATTATGTGTCAAGTATTGTCCTTGAATCTGATGATACAGAAGTAAACAAGAAAAGTACATTTTGTATTCTCAGGAAGCTTGCATTCTTATGGTAGAGGCAGACTAAAAAAAGAAAATGAAAGACTTGCATGATGGAGATTGATGGAAGTATTGGCACTGATGTATAAGACAATTGGGAAAGACATTTTCAGGGAGATGCCTTCTGAGCTGGAAACATGAATGATGAGGTTCCAGTCAAGTAACCACTCGGTTTGTGTTTCTACCTCTGTATTGTTGAAACTATAATATCTACTTTATAAAGTTATACTAATAATTTTTAAAAGCTTACATAGGTCAGGTGAATAATAAATGAATATTTGTAAGCAGGCAAACAAGGTCAGGTCAATAGCTTGTTCGATACTCTGACCCTATTTTCTTGAGACTACTCTACCACTCTGTAAACATAAACAATCACTAGTTTATTTTTTTATTTTTATTTTTTTTTGAGACGGAGTCTTGCTCTGTCGCCCGGGCTGGAGTGCAGTGGCCAGATCTCAGCTCACTGCAAGCTCCACCTCCCGGATTTACGCCATTCTCCTGCCTCAGCCTCCCGAGTAGCTGGGACTACAGGCGCCCGCCACCTCGCCCGGCTAGTTTTTTCAATTTTTTTTTTTTTTTTCCAGTAGAGACGGGGGTTTCCCCGTGTTAGCCAGGATGGTCTCGACCTCCTGACCTTGTGATCCGCCCGTCTCAGCCTCCCAAAGTGCTGGGATTACAGGCTTGAGCCATCGCGCCCGGCCAACAATCACTAGTTTATAATAAAACTACTTTCATACCTTATATGACCACAGATTTTGCTAGTCCTATTACATAGAATTTGTGTTACAGACTTGCCCTGCTGTAGATAGACACTAAGTGTTCACTCTCGTACATCTGCACCTGACTTTCTTGGAAACAGATTTTCAAAAAAATATTTTCTTCTCATGTACCTAAAATGTCTTTCTTTTTTCATGTGTATCATACCTTTCAGTTTGCCAAAGACAATCTAGTGAGAAGAGAGAGCACATGTTTTGAGGGTGACTTGAAAGTACAATAAGAGGTGAATTTTTAAGAAATAGATGAGAACTATGGTTGGGATGCAGGGAAGTATAGCAGAGATCAATGTTTCCAAACCATTTTCATCACACAAAAAATATGGTAAATAGTAAAATTATATATGAAACTTTATAAAAGTATTCTAATAGGATAAAATTTGTATGAGTTAATATTTACAGGAAGAGTAGAATATATATTTTGGAGTTAATATTTACCCAAGTTCACATCCTGGTTTTAACATCAATGAATTTTGTGTCCTTTGGCAGTTTACTCAATCCCTGTCTTCTTTGTTTAGGTAATGCATGATTGGATCTAGAATGTTAGATCTCAGTAATAATGTCAGAAATCTCTTTCATTCTCTTCCATCCCTTCTGATTACTTTTTAGGTACTTAAGACCCAAGAGACATATCTGCTCCAGCAGTGTTGTCTTGTCATCAATGACAACACTCACTCAGTGGGTCCAGAGTCACTGTCAGAGGATTCATACTGTCTACTTTCCCAACCATTATTCCTCAACGATTGAAATTAATTCTGTGGCAGTAATCTTCCATGTTACCTCTCCTTCCTTTTGTAAACTAAACCTCTAAGCACAATCAAGACATTTTCACACCCCTACATTTAGCTGACAGATGTTTACAGTAGATTCAATCATATTTAATGTTCCAATCGTAATTATTATTTGCCACTAATCAAGCTTTATAAAATCGCTTTTTTAGTGAGGGAAGATTGCTAGCAAGTGTTTTCCCACAGTTATGGAAGAGAAATGGCATTATTCATCCTTTATCAAATATTTGAATGGGCTAAGCTCTGTGTAACTGTGGTACTATTCTGGAGATGGGGATATAATAGTGAACAAGACAGGTAATATTCTGTAAATGTGCATAGGTTTGTATGTAACATAGATTTGTGTATGTAGATTAAAATGCATTACATGTAATATATGTCATATATATTATACTTTATACGGTAGGTAGAATAAGGTCCTAGGAAAGATGTACATGCCCTAACCTCCAGAGCCTGTGAATGTTACCTTGCAGGGTAAAAGTTACTTTGCAGATGTGACTTATGTAAGGCTCTTCAGAGAAGGGAACTGTCCTGAATTACCTAGGTAGAGGCAATGTGATCATAAGTGTTCTTAAAAGAGGAATGCCTTATAGGCAATATTAGAGAGAAAGTGATGTGATGACAATAGCAAAAGGGAAAGGTGACATGTGAGGAAATGTGGGGTGGTCCTTAAGAGAGGACCCAGATTCTTCCCAGACTCTCCAGAAGGAAACAGTTCTGCTGACACGTTGATTCTAGGACTGCTAATATCTAGAAATGTAAGATATTTTTCAAAAGAAGACTCACAAATGGCCAATAAGCACATGGAAAAATGTTCAACATCACCAATCGTCAGAGGGATGCACATAATGAGATGTCATCTTCCACTAGTCAGAATGGCTATTATTAAAAAGTCCAAAAATATCAGATGTTGGCAAGGATGCAGAGAAAAGGAAACATTTATACATGGTTGGTAGGAATGTAAATTAGCACAACCTCTATAGGAAACAGTATGGAGATTTTAAAAAGAACTAAAAATAGAATTACCATTAGCTACAGTAATCCCATTACTGGGTATCTATCCAAAGGGAAAGAAATCAGGGCAGGCATGGTGGTTCAGGCTGTAATCCCAGTGCTTTGAGAGGTGTAGTGGGAGGATAACTTGAAGCCAGGAGTTTGAGTAGTCTAGGAGACATAATGAGAACCTGTCTTTAAATTTTTTAAATTTATTTTTATTTATGTTTTGGAGATGGAGTCTTGCTCTGTCACCCAGGCTGGAGTGCAGCGGCCTGATCTTGGCTTGCTGCAAACTCCGCTTCCAGGGTCAAGCGATTCTCCTACCTCAGCCTCCCTAGCAGCTGGGACTACAGGTACATACCACCATGCCTGGATAATTTTTGTATTTTT
>NW_012116155.1:1993687-1994671 GCF_000951035.1 Colobus angolensis palliatus | reverse complement strand
GAGTTTGAGTAGTCTAGGAGACATAATGAGAACCTGTCTTTAAATTTTTTAAATTTATTTTTATTTATGTTTTGGAGATGGAGTCTTGCTCTGTCTCCCAGGCTGGAGTGCAGTGGCCTGATCTTGGCTTGCTGCAAACTCCGCTTCCAGGGTCAAGCGATTCTCCTACCTCAGCCTTCCTAGCAGCTGGGACTACAGGTACACACCACCATGCCTGGATAATTTTTGTATTTTTAGTACAGACGGAGTTCCACCATGTTGGTCAGGCTGGTCTCGAACTCCTGACCTCAAGATCCACCCGTCTCGGCCTCCCAAAGTACTGGGGTTACAGGCATGAGCCACCACGCCCAGCCTAAATTTTAAAAATCATATTAAAAACATATCTGCACATGTATGCTTATCACAGCACTTTCACAATAGCAAAGAAACCTAAGTTCCTTCAAGGGATGATTGGATAAAGAAAATATAGTATGTATGTACAATGAAAGAGTACTCAGCCATAAAAAATGAATGAAATCATGTCTTTTGCAACCATGTAGATAAAACTGGAGGCCATCGTCTTAAATGAAATAACTCAGAAACAGAAAGTCCAGTATCACATGTTCTCACATATAAGTGTGAGCTAAATAATGTGTACATGTGGACATAGAGTGTAGAATAATTGGCACAATTCAGAAGGGTGAGAGGATGGGAGGAAGGGGAGGAATGAGAAATTGGTAGTGGGTACAATGTACATTATTCAGGTGATGACTTTAGAGCTCAGAATTCATCATTGTGGAATATATCCATGTAGCAAAACTGCACTTGTAACACTTAAATTTATTCAAATAAAACACTAAAATTGTGTTGTTGTAAGAAACTAATATTGTAGCACCTGTTACAGTAGCAATAGAAAACTAGTACACTATAAAATATATATTATACACATATATATGCATATGCTATGTTTATACATGTCTGAGTATATATGTAATATACACTATA
>NW_012116155.1:1985230-1989071 GCF_000951035.1 Colobus angolensis palliatus | reverse complement strand
TACTGTGTTACTTTGAAATGCACTCTTGGTTATTTGAGAAAAATGAAAACTTCTGTTTACACAAACACAAACATGAAATTGTTCATAGGAAATGTATTTGTGATAGCTATCAGCTGGAAATAACACAGATGTCCTTCAACTGGGTAAGTAAATTGTAGTACATCCACACCATGAAATAACTGCTCAGCAATAAAATATATGAACTATTTAAACATGTAAAAATCTGGATGAAACTTGAAGGAATTAAGCTGAGTGAATAAAAGCCAACCCCAAAATCCAGATACTTGATGTATACAGAATTTTTTAATGACGAAATTATAGAAGTGAAGAACATTTTTGAGGTTGACAAAAGGTCAGGAATGAGGTAGGAAAGGGTGGTGGATGTGGCGTTATCAGGGCAATATGAGATATCTTGTGGTAATGGAACTGTTCTCCAGCTTGACTGTATCAATGCTAATATGCTGGCTGCAAGATTGTATTATAGTTTAACAAGATGTTATCAGTGAGGTACAATGGTTCTGCAGTATATGAGAATCTCTCTATAACTGCATATGAATTTATAATTATCTGTAATTTTTTTTTAAAGATGTTTAAACAAAAGAAAATATGAACATACCAGGTACTCAGTAAAGTTTAAATGTCTTTCCTGGAAAAAAAAGTTGGGTTGAACAGCCCCTGTTTTCATTTACTATGATGAAGAAAATAATGGAGATATTTTTATTTGGAAAACTAATTATGTTAGAGAAAAATCCCTGGAAACTAGAATTCAGAAGACCAGAGTTATCTCTGTTGCTCTGTACTAATGAACAGTGATCCAATAAATGAGCCACTTAATTCTTTAACTTCATTTCTCTTATGTAAAATGCATGTAAACTTGTTCAGATGATCATATAGTTCACTTTCAATTTATGAAATGATTATTGAATAAATTTCAGTAGATTTTCTCCAAAAGCACTCGATATAGTCATTTCACATAAATGTCTCTTGCAGTTTAACATTACATATTCTTATTTTCCAAAACATGAGGTATATATGCTTTCCTTAAATCTCACTGTTTTTGTACACCATCCATGTATTATTGAGGAGTTATCATCAAGTCTTAATTTTTAATATTAGCAAACTATTACAATTGTACATTGTCTTATATTTTAATATCAAAACAAAAATCTGTATTATGTTCTCCATATCTTCATAAAAATTTGAGCTTAATCTTTCATTTATATTGTACCCAATAAAAAAGATAAGTTTGATATCTGAACCTTTCGTGCACATAACTGTGAATGCATGCATAAGCACATAAAACATGTATATACACACATCAAGGCAAAATATTTTTATCCATTTTATTCACAATAAGTCATCTAACTTTTTTTATGTTAAAATAAATTCTAAATGTGTATTCTAAGTCTAAAAGACATACTGAAACTTACATAAGAAAGATATTATACATAAAAATATTCCTATGGAGGTTTATTAAGTAGGCCAAAACAGGTAGGATGGTTATGTTCCCATTATATTTCTACTAAGGGCAACAACTCATGGGATTATGTGTGTGGCTCAAAATAAGTAAATTTTCCTTAGAAACATTTTGATAAATACATAAGTATCCCAAAAATTAAGTCCAAGCATTCTGTATCCTTTTTTTCTCCCCTCCAAGTTAAAAAAAAAAGTCTATATCCTTCAGAGCCTTTGAACACATTTCTCCTTTACAGAGACACTGACCTTGACATTGACGTTGGAAATAAGACATTATGAAATTATGTTAATGTCTTCCAAAAATAAAAGAAGTCAAAATGATGTAAGCATGAGGTCATTTATTTTTCTATAGGGTGACTAGAATAGCATATTTAAATAACATTAGGATTTTCTTTGAGAATTGTTGATCATTATCTTTACCATCTGGGAGAGGGGGAAGTGGCAGGACAATAGGGTCATAGCAGGGAGAAGGTTAGCAAGCAGACATATGAATAAAGATCTCGGTGTCATGAATAAGTTTAAGGAAAAGTGCTGTGCTTTGATGTGCATATGCAAACATCTCCATAAACATTTTGAGGGCATAAAGAGCAGCATTGCTGCTAGTACATCCCACCTCCAGCCCTAAGGTGGTTTTCTCCTATCTCAGTAAATGGAACATGCAATTGGGTTTTACACCACGATATTCCATTGCCCAGGGACGGGCAGGAGACAGATGCCTTTCTCTATCTCAACTGCCAAGAGGCCTTCTTTGCTCTTTTACTAATCTTTCTCAGCACAGACCCTTCATGGGTGTCGGGCTGGGGGACAATCAGGTCTTTCCCTTCCCACGAGGCCATATTTCAGATTATCACATGGGGAGAAACCTTGGACAACACCTAGCTTTCCTAGGCAGAGGTCCCTGTGGCTTTCTGCAGTATTTGTGTCCCTGGGTACTTGAGATTAGAGAATGGTGATGACTTTTAACAAGCATACTGCCTTCAGGCACTTGTTTAACAAAGCACACCCTGCACAGCCCCAAATCCATTAAACCTTGAGTAGACACATCACATGTCTCTGCAAGGATGGGGTTGGGAGTAGGGTTACAGATTAACAGTATCTCAAGGCAGAAGAATTTTTCTCAGTACAGAACAAAATGGAGTCTCTTATGTCTACTTCTTTCTACATAGACACAATAACAGTCTGATCTCTCTCTCTTTTCCCCACAGTTTGAATTTATGTTTTGAAAGTGAAATTTGACAGGTCAATGGACCATCAATAGGAGGTTTGAATTGGAGATTTAACTCCCATATTGTTCTGCCTACATCTCGCATCTGTTTGAATGAGTTCTGGGCTGCTCACAGCCTCACACTTTTAGCACCCTGAGCCAAGGTGAGCCCTGCCACCTTTTGCTCCCGGTAAGGTCCTGGAAGTAAACTTGAGAGGTGTCAGGTTTGACGCCTGTGTCACACTATCTCAGGCAGGACATGGAGAGGCCCATCTTTGCCCTGTGTTGAAAGCATCAAGGCATATATGGTAGATGACCAGCCTGAGGTTGCCTGTTGGTGGTGGTGAGTTTCTCCTCCATCCCTGGTTTAGGTATTGAGTGTCTCCTGGCACAGAGGTTTAAAAAACTTTGAAGGATACCCACCTATCATGAGTTATGGTATTGGGTCCATTGATAAAAGAGACACATGGCTTCCCCAGTCAGGACATAGCAAAAAGTCTGGCAGGTGGCTGAATGGTTGAACCAGAGCCCACAGTCTTGGGGCAGAGCAAATCCCTCTGGTGCCTGAGTGTCTGAACTTGTCCCATGAGTATTGCTTGCCCAGGAGCAATCCCTTAACCAGCTTTGTGAGTTGGGCTGTGCTCTCTTTCTCCTTACAGTCTTTCTCAGTGTGACTGTGTTTGTTGCTTTGGACAGTTCTTGTCCCCTGGCAAGACACACAATAGGAATTGTATAGTTACACTGTTTCCACATGCAGGTTAAATGTTCTGAGCACTGACATTTAAAACTGGTCTCGCAAAATTTAGATGAATGGTAAAAATTATGCTAATAATTTACAATTTAATTCTTCTTGAAAAATTAAATAGCAAATAAAAACACCATGACACATTGAGAGACAGATCATGAAGAAAGGCAGTTCCTGATTGGCACTTTTCCACTGCTTTTTGAACAGTGGAAAAGTGGTCCCGCATTTTTATTTTGTACTAGGTCCTCTGAATTATGTAACCAGCATTGGATTAGCCTGAGATTTTGCTGTTGATATTCCTTAGTCTCTATATGCTGACAAAATGCCCTACCTATGAAACTATTGAATACTGAAAGTCCTTCTGAAACAATTAGATATTACGCCTTTCAAGCAAGTGATCCTGTTTAGTGTCATGC
>NW_012116155.1:1970600-1983455 GCF_000951035.1 Colobus angolensis palliatus | reverse complement strand
ACTCGAGTTCCTCCCTTCAGGGAGCTTACATTCTAAAAGAGAAATCAGATATTAAGTATATAAACATATATATGATTACTACAGAGAGAAAGCTACATGGTGTGAGAACTCTAATTGAAATATTTAATTAATCCCAGAAGGTCACTGATTGCTGTCCTTAGAAGTCAAAGTTTTAACTAATACATAGAATAGAATTTAAAGTTTGCTAGCTAAATCAAGCAAGAAAAGTAAGGTATTTTCAGAAACAAAGAACAGCACATACAATAGCATTTTGGGCCAAATGAGAGTAGCTGGTACAGAAAGAGAAGGGGAACGTCTGGTGCAACTTGAAGGTGGAAGAGACAGAGACTAGATAGTGCAAGGTCTTATGGATCATAGCATGAACTCTGTCTCTGAATCAGCAATCTGAGAATGGTGTCTGCGATGCTGCATTTATAACAAATATTCCAATAGTTCTTATTTACATTAATTAAAATTTGAGAAATCTGGCCTCAAAATCCTATGAGCATTTTGTACATTATTCTGTAACTGTTATTAGAGACACAGGTTTTGTACCTAATCCATTAATATTAGGGACAATTGTAGAGGGATACATATGAGTGATGATGGCCACATTTCAGACCATAAAGGTGATTTATCTCTTAGACGTGGCTGGTTCTAGAAAAGCCTGCTTTTTTTTTTTCTCTCTTCATTTCTTTCTGAAGATAGCATTTGTTGTCTATCTCCCGAGAATACATACAATTGAAATCATCGATGTTTTTTTTCTGATCAAGACTTCCTACTCTGAGATCCTGCTATAGATAGCTTTAGATTATTTATCAAAATTACTTTTATGAGTTAGGCTTTTATAGATTTTACACATAATTGTGCTCATGTAGTTTTTGTCTCATATCTAGCTTATTTCATTTGGCATGATGTCCTTCATATTTCTCTGTGTTGTTGCAAATGGCAGGATTTCCTTCTTTTTTTTGGCTGATATTATTCATATATTCATATATATGCACATGTGTCATATTTTCTATATTTATTCATCCATCAACACTTAGGTTGTTTCCATATCTTGGCTATTATGAATAATCTTGCAATGGACAAGGGAGTGCAGTTCTCTTTGGGATGAGAAATTAATGTCCTTTGGATGTATACCCAGTAGTGGGATTACTGGATCATATGGTGGTTTTCTTTTTTAATTTCTTGAAGAACTTCTATACTGTTTTCCGTATGGTTCTTCCCATATGGTTCTACCCACCAACAGTGTTCCCTTTTTCACTCACATCTTCACCAACACTTGCTACCTTTTGACATTTCGGAAACAGCCATTCTAACAGTTATGAGGAGATGTTGGAACCGAACTCTCGATTCCCTCCTGGGCAGGGGTCGTCGCGAAGGATCACCGACACGAGGTTCACAGCAGAGAGTTATTTATTACTAGCGCGCTAGGGTCCCAAGCTCTAAGTTGGTCCTGGGACCCCGACTGCTTGTTACAGGCTGTTTATATATGCTAACACAAGTTCAAACACAGCTTATGGCGCGAAATTCCAACAAAGCTTAAGGCGTAAAATGATTGGGTCTAGCTATAGCCTGAGCAAGGGGTCTTGGTTTAATTGGTTAGAGCAGGACCTTATGAGGTTCTTTCCTGGAGTTGATAATTCCGGGAACTTTGAGGCAGGGTGAGACCCCTGGAATTGGCAGGGTGGGACCTCATGTGGTTGTTTCCCGGAATTGGCAGGGGTGGGACCCTATCAGGGTGGAACACTATCGAGGCAGGGTGGGACCCTATCTAGGGCCACCTGGTGCTAACTTTTTAGGTTTTGTAAGGCCTACTAGTTTCAGAGATAGCTCACTTTGTATTGGATTTGCATTTACCTGATGGTCAGTGATAATGAGCACATTTTAATATACCTATTGGCTATTTGTCTTCTTTGGAATATGTCTATTCAAGTTATTTATTTTTTAAATCAGGCTATTTTTATTTGTGTCACTGAGTTGTGTAAGTTTCTTATATATTTTGAACAGTAACCCCTTATTGCATGTATGGTTTACAAGTATTTTCTCCCATTCTGTAGGTTGCCTTTTTTATTGCCTCTTTCCTTTGTTTTGTAGAAACTTTTTAGTTTGATGTAGTCCTACTTATGTTTTATTTTGTTGCCTGTGCTTTTGATGTTTTATCTAAAAATTCATTGCCAAGACAGTTGTCATGGAACATTTCTCCCATATTTTCTTCCAGGAATTTTATGATTTCAGGTTTAAGTCTTGAATCCATTTGAGTAGATTTATTTATTTATTTATTTTTGAGATGGAGTCTCACTCTGTCACCTAGGCTGGAGTGCAGTGGCACAATCTCGACTCACTGCAAACTCCTCCTCCCGGGTTCACGCCATTCTCCTGCCTCAGCCTCCCGAGTTGCTGGGACTACAGGCACTTGCCCCCATGCCCGGCTAATTTTTTACCGGGCTTGATGGGGTTTCACCGTGTTAGCCAGGATGGTCTCGATCTCCTGACCTCGTGATCCACCCGCCTCGGCCTCCCAAAGTGCTGGGATTACAGGCATGAGCCATCACGCCCAGCTGAGTTGATTTTTGTGAATGATATAAGATAAGGATTCTGTTTTGCTTTTTTGCATATGAATATTCAGTTTTTCTAATACAATTTGTTAAAGAGACTTTTCTTTTCCCATTATATATTCTTGGTGCCTTTGTCAAAGATTAATTGATTGTATACATGTGAGTTTATTTCTGAGCATTCTATTTTGTTCTATTAACCTGTGTGTCTGTGTTTTTATGTCAGACCTCATAGAATGTTACCAGGGGCTCAGGGTGGGGGAAATGGGGAAATGCTTGTCAAAAGGTACAAACTGTCAGTTATAAGATGAATAAGTTCTGAAGACCCAATGTACAGCATGGTGACTACACTTAATAGTAATGCATTACATACTGCAAATTTGCTAAGAGAGTGGATTCTAAGTACTCTTACAACAAAAAATAAGAAAAGGTAATTATGTGAAATGATAAATATGTTAACTAGCTTGATTGTTGAAATCATTTCACAGCTTATTCATATACCAATGCATCACATTGTACACCTCAAATATATATAAATTTTGTTCACTTTACTCAGTAATGCTGAAAAAAAGTTATAAAATATTGGTTCTATATAAAATCAATAATAACAGTTTCTATATATAAAGTTTTAGAGTGGAAAAACACTCTCATAATAAAGCAGCTACTTAATATCTGGGCAAAAGATAGTAGTTATTGGCATCTCAGCTATTGATCTGCCCAGCAGGTGCTTTTCACAATTACCATACTTGTAGCAGAAAAACATGTCTCCTAATGTTAACTATCTGGCTTAGTGGATTGGTTAACTTTTATCAGCTTCTGAGTGATGGGTCATAACCTCGGTGAAAAACAGAGCACTTTTCAAAACTCTGGTGTGTCAGTATCAACCCAGCATTTATTTCCCATAAGCCACAGGTGGAGGGGAGGTAGCTGCCCAGGGCTCTTTAAGTTAGGCTCATAAAACCATGGACAGACATCTGGGTCAAAGGGGCCCAAGAGAAAAATCAATTTGTTCTTTTCTTATTTTTAATTTGTCATGTGCATTTTAAAAAATTAGATTTATTAACATTCAAGAAGTAGGAGGAAAATGAAACTCTTAAGGTCAGTGTAGTAGGTCAGAGGATTGATGGTGGGTGACCCTGGCTTTTAATTTCAAATCCCACGATTAGAGTGAAGTTGATACGCCCTTCTTTACCTTTCTAAAGAATGTTCCTGACATGATGGATCTCCATTAATTTCCTTTGGAAAGAAGTAGCTGACTACTAAGAGAGAAAACTTCCATTACTAACTCTTGTATTCCACATAAATAGAAAAAACAGAGAGATAGCCATGCCTGAAAGGTATGTTTCAAAGAGCAAACAAATAAGAAGTAGCAAAGGAATAGTAACAGTAACTGCAAAAGGAGACTGAAATAAGAAATATGCTTTGGCTAAAGAATTCTGGATGTTGAAAGAGATGTGATAAACTTTTTGGAGAGAAAGGAAGTTGTGTTGTGAGTTCTTAGACAATATTCGATTATTTTATTTGAAATAATAAATCGAGTTGGTCCTGATGGCTGACTTTGAACAGATAAAATGACCTAATGTACTAGGTGGCTGCTGTTTAAGCAACCTGGAGTTAATAGCTGACACCAGCTTCTTTAAACTAATTTAAGCTTATTGTTCCATTATTGGAATGCTAAGCACGTAGGAGTCATTTATATCCTAGTGCTCAAGGTCATCGCCAAGGTCTGATTGCAAAAGTTCAAAAAATTGCAACCTCAGGCATAAATGGGTTAGGATTAATTTCTGGATAGCCAATGCTTGCTTAAAATATCGGGTATTTTTCACTAAGGCATGTCCTGGTTTCTGTTTTAGATAATGATGTTTTTATGGGGAACAGGGAAATCATCATGTTTAAAAGAATGCTTTCAAAAATCAGTAACGTAGTTAATAAAAAAGCAGGAGGAAAAGAAAAGAAATGAATTGTAAAAGGACTACTGGAACTTCCTCCCAAATGGCAAATAATTCAAATATACAATCTCTAAGGAAAAAAAAACTTTGTAATAAATTAAAAACTTTCATAGTTGTTATGATTGGCTATATATTTATTTGTGTAATAAATTCATGTTGTAATCAACATGCATTTCTCAATGCAAAGCAATGAATTTCAAAATTAACTACTTTTTATTCATACTTTTTAACTTTGATGTGACTTTCTTGACAGAAATTTTATTGATAGCACCCCTTCTCACTTCGAAGTTGAGTTTCCTTCTTATATATTTGCATTGTTCCTGTCCTAGATTGCAACAGAAAGCTTACTGTTTAAAATCCCTGTTTGGGCCACAACCATGATGATTTTGTCACTGTATCTTGATTTGGTACAATCATGGATATATAGAAAATACATAGAAAGTATTTAATGAATAATAATAAGCATTATGGAATGTGTATTATTGCCAGATACAATAACTCTGCTTGCATTACATTACTTTTCACAATAATTTTATAAATTAGGTAAAATTTGTTGCCCCTTTTAGGGATGAAGAAACTAGAGTTTTAGTAACATGCCCAAAATTTCATGTCTTAGAAGGTAGAAATACACAGAGAAATTGGATCTAAAAATGGCAGGAGATTCATGTAAACAGTGAATTCTGTAGGTATCCTTCATGAGAATAATTAAGCTCTTAACTGCCGAAGAAACTGTGAAATATCCTCAAATCCTTGCTTGAAAATAATTACTAACACGAGGCGCCTTCCATCTGGGGATATTGTGAATAAAGGCATGATAAACATAAGAGATACCTTGACCCTGCCCCCCCTAAAAATTACTGATACATATTGTGTACGATCTTAATCATTCCAGATGTTTTTCAAGTAATCAAATGACTGTCTTTTAAGATAGAACATAATGCAGAATTTGAGAATAGCAGGCAAGCCTCTAAACAAAGAGCTCATTTAGTTCTACAGAAGAAACTGAACTTATTACTATGTATCCTTTATTACACATCCTTTCAAAAAGCCTGTACATCCTTTCAATAAGCCCACGGAAATAACTGAAATTGTTCTCTCTCGCTGTTTTGTACAACACTCATAAAATTTATTTTCTTCTATTATAAAACTTACACAACATAAAATTTACCATTGCAACCGCATTTAAGTGTATTGCTCAGTGGCATTAAATGCATTCACATTGTTGTGCAGCTATCACAAAAGCTTTATACTAAGTGTAGCTGCATCACATTTTCAGATTTTTTTTTGGTGTTTAAATACATATGGAAAAGTCCATACAGAATAAGCATATAGCTTGATAATTCTTCGACTGCACACAGTCATATAAGCAGGACTCACATCAAGTAACCGTGCATTAACAGCACCCCAGATTTCTGCCCCAACATACACATGCTAAATAAATATTTGTTGAATGTATCAATAAGTGGGCAAAGCATGTATATCTCTGCCCCTGAAGAACTTTAACTTCAAGACGTATAAGATATTAAAGCAAAGACCAATCGAATTTCTCTCACGGAATGCCACTGTTAGTAGGAAATCCCCACTAAATTCTTTGGAGTAACGAGAGCCTTTACTCTCAAGCTATTCGTCAAAAAAAAAAAAAAAAAAAAAAAAAAAAAAAAAAAAAGCACTTTCTTGGTATGATACTTGTAACTATTTCCATATGTTTCAAATTGCTTAAAGAAGAAGAAGAAAAGGTCTTCAAAAACCTTTGATATGTCCAAAAATGGCAGGTAGAATTAAAATTCCTCAGTGTTTTACATTACCCTTCCTTTGACTTAATTTGCATCTGTATAATGTATGCGTCATTGTTTTCCCACATGTCATTTACAGAATGTAGAGCTGTTGTCATCCTGATACTTTTATTCATAGTCCCAATCATTATCTCTTAATATCTGATTTTTGTCCTCATTCCAAGTGTCATTTATTATTGATGGTCTTTTAACAGCTGTCTCAGTGTTCAGACAATCCATGAATACAAATTTGCTGTATGCTGTGTTTCATTTGTTCAGTTTTTAAAGTACATATCTATTTTCCTCTCCTTTTCTACTCCCATGCCTACTTTTCTTATATATAGTATGAATTTCTGGTAGTTTGTTTTCAAATTCTTACCTTTTATGCCTGTGTGTGTGTACACTAAGTATGTGTAGAACACATAAATTATCAGATACTTTTTTATTAGGTAATACTTTTAAAAATGAATTTTTGGTTTGACAACATAAACCACTGGGATGATTCTAGACTTACTTGAACAGGAGATAATTATTCGAGAACACGAAGATATAGTTTAAGGACTGGGTAAATAGGTGGCATATACCATCAAATTTGTATTCATAGATTATCTAAACCCTGAGATGGCTGTTAAAAAACAAAAAAAAACAATAATGAATGACATAAGAAACGAGGGCAAAAAATTGGATGTTAAAACATAATGATCAGGGCTAGGAATTAAAAGCAACAGGGTGACAACAACTCTATAATCTTTAAGTGTCATGTGAGGAAACAATTATTTAAATGAGAGAATCTGTCCATCTGGAAACACACAGTCTTATTTCATAGAGAATAGACACAAGCCTTGAAGAAAGAAAAATCAAATTTCAAATCTCAGATTTACCACCTATAAAAAATGACTTTGAGCATTGTTCTCTTGCATTTAGCGATGCCATTTGGGGGACTTTAATTCAGCTGTAGTGGGAATATTTACACCAGGGAAATTTGCAAAGTGTTTCCTCTCTCCCAGTAGCTGGCTTATCAGCACACTCACCATGGACATTGACATAGCCACCTGAGAATGGCAACATGAACAAACCAACTTAAGGCAGAGAGAACAATCTCTTTCCAATGCACTATGTTTTTTGGCCTTTTCTTCTTCTCTTTAACTGTGGAAAGAATGTTTAAGATGAGCTCTCCTCTCATGACTAATTTTTAAGGACACAATACATTTTTGTTGACCATTGGTACAATATTACGTAGCAGGTCTCTAGAACATATTTATCTTGCTTAACTGAAACTTGTAGTATTACTTTGTTGAAATTAACACTATGTGTAATTGTGTGTGTGTGTGTGTTCATGGTTTAATGTCTATACCTATCTACACACAATCCTCACCAGACTGTAAAGTCCAAGAAATACGAATTATTTTCAACTCACCAACACATGTCAACTTCCTATTATTAGTCCCTAACTCATAATAGGTATTTTATAGAATACATTTTGAAAGAATGTGTAACATATTTAATTGGCAACAGATATAATTATTTATAGATTTACAGTACAATAGTTTTGAAATTCTTTACTCACTGACTCCATACTGTAATTTCCTTTTTTAACTTTTGGTTCAAATAAAATGAGAATCATAGCTTCTAGAAGATGTTCTGTGACAATATGAAAGCATCAATTCACAAATCTAGAAATTTAGCTGTGTACTTTTGCATGTCTCTCTAGCTAAAAATTGCCTTCATATTTTTAAGTGGTTTAAAGATACCAGAAGAATGATATGTTGTGATGCATGAAAATTACAGGAAACTCAAATTTCAGTGCCCATAAATAAAGTTTCATTGAAGTAGTTGCATTCATTCATTTATGGATTATCTATGGCTGGTTTTACCCTAATAACTATATAGTGAAGCTGTTGCGATAGTCCGTAAAACAGAAAATAAATACAATCTATCTCATCACAGAGAAAGCTTGCCAACTCCTTCTGTAGAACATCATACTCTTATTGAACTGCTTCCAATGTTGAATTTGCTTCTGAATGAAGTGTTCCTTCTATGGTGAAACAGCTAAATTATAATAAACACTTATATTGAAAAAAATATTATCACCTGCACATTTTATTAACAAGGCCATAGATGATTATTGGAGTGATTGCTTGATCTCTTCAGCCAAACTGATTTAGGTGGAATCCTGGCACTGCTCTCTTCCAACTGTGTGTTGGAGCAGAACAAGTTACTTTAACTTTCTGTGTCTCATAAAGCTACACCTGAGAATTGTGAATGTTAAACCAATGTTAATATTTGCATATTAGTTTTTGTTGCTACATTATAGTTTCTACAGGTAGGTGCATATAATTTTTTTTTTTTCTAGAGAGAGGACCCATAACTGCTACTGAACCTAATGTGGGCCTGCCTGCCCAGTGCAGCAAAGCCTCACGCTGACATCGAGATTTGCACTGAGAGAAAGTGAGGCATTTCTTGTAGGGCATCAAACAATGAGAATATGGTAGCTAATGCTTAAGACTCTAATTTCCCCCAATGGTTTAAATGTAAAGATTGTTAAAGGATGGGAGGTAGAGGTTATGGGCAAAGTTATAAACCAATACATGGAGGCCATTTATGGGGTTGACCTAAAAATATGGGACATCTTGAAGCAGAACGTCACAGGTAATAGGGAGATATAAAGAGTCTCTGATTTATAATTGGTTAAGGAAGTAAAGCTTTGTCTAAAAACTTGGAGTCAGCAGAAAGAATGTTAAGTTCTGGCTTATGGATATGACTTCCTCCAGCCCTCTCAGGAAGAAATTTAGAACATTGGGTCAGCAGATGGCATTTTCCAACTGGAGGGGGTCCAGGTCTCTGAAAACTCAGGAACATATGTTAAGATGTTATCTTTGGTTTCTACAAGGAAGCAAACGTTTTGTGTCTCTAACTTCCTTGGCAATGATTTTTTTTAATTTTTTTATTTATTTTTATTTTTTTATTTTTTTTATTATTATACTTTAAGTTCTAGGGTACATGTGCATAACGTGCAGGTTTGTTACATATGTATACTTGTGCCATGTTGGTGTGCTGCATCCATCAACTCGTCAGCACCCATCAACTTGTCATTTACATCAGGTATAACTCCCAATGCAATCCCTCTCCCTCCCCCAAGATAGGCCCCGGTGTGTGATGTTCCCCTTCCCGAGTCCAAGTGATCTCATTGATTTTTAAGTGATTACTACCTTCTTGCTTATCAGGTTTCTCATTTACTTTTCAAAGCTACACAGGTGCTTCAAGTCTTTCTTGAAGGAAATCAAGGTTTTCCTTTATTTTCATGCTTGGCTGGGCCCAGCTGAACTCTAAGAGGAGTCCCTGCTATATCTCATAACTTTTTTCATACTCAGGAATGTGTCTTGGATTCTCAAAAAGTGGAATTCTTGCCTATTAAACGTGTACCTGTAATGCAGCAAAATCTTCCATACCCCTTGTACCTAGTAGAGATTAAAACTTTGACTTCAAAAAATACTCTAAGGCTCCCTTCTCCTGAGATGTCTGCTGAGCATATTTTCAAGAAATATGCTTAGAGAATCATCTATTTTTCTTTCTGAAACTGCATTTTGAAATCCAAACATTATCCTATTCCCAGAATGTAAAACCAAGTTCATTCTTCTGCCTTGCCCCTTCCTCTTCAGAAATTATAGACACTATATTGACAGATGGTATTACTCTCTAAAGGCAAAACTCTTCCTGTCAGGGACCACAGTCATTTCCAAGGTGACCCAAGTAATGTACGGGGACAGAGTTGCTCTCTTTTCTTCTTTCTCATTGGTTGTGGTAGGGGAGTGGGCAGGTAGGGTGAGGTGGAAGTTTTGTGAACAGATACTATCATCGTACTTAGGGAAAATAAGATGTGAAATAATGTTACCTTGATTCCTATGGCTACCTCTGTTGGCTATCTCAAAAACAGTTTGAAAATTGTAAGGACTGTTACCAAACAAAAAGTACTTTTAAGACCTGTATTGAATTCAAAACTATTTCTACACCCTAGCATTCCATATCACAATAAGACTTAGAACCACATAGCTCTTCACATTAGAGGACGGCCCAAGCAAAGCAGAATGATGTGTAATTTGAGTGATAGATGAGCCAACACTGTTTGATGGAAGGCAAAGAGGGAGATGCAAACAAAGAATTTTTAAAAATATCTTCCAACATAGCCTAAATTAGTGTCTGTAATCCTACTGATGAAGGATTTTTTGCTCCTTAGTTCAGCTAAATCTGGGTTCTTGTCTCATGATTGGGAAAAAATAGGCACACAGGCACATTGCGGGGTGAGGATGGTGGAATTTATTAAGCAAAAGGAAAGCTCTCAGCAAAGAGAGGGGTCCTACAGGTAGGTTTCCACTTCACAATTGAATACCAGTGCTCCCTCACATGAGCTGAAGAGGCTAGGATCCTCCCCAGCACACAGTACGAATTCCTGGTGTCTGCACCCAGGTCTCCCAGTGTGCATGTGGGCTTAGTCTGAACCACTCCACATTGATTTGTTTCCGTTGCTGTCAATGTGTTAAGGGACAGAATTTTTCACCATGGGCATGTTTAGGCGAGCTCCCTATGGATAGTGACCTGGACAGGTCAGAGGTTCTCCAGGGACACTTTCCTATCTTCCTAGGCATTTGGCTGTCGCCTGCCTCTATTACTGCCTTTTGGCTTCATTCCTTGACTTGTCCCACTCCAATTTTGATATGCAAGTATCTATATTGAAAGATAAGACACATTTACCAATGATTTATCAGAACAACAGAACTCAATCACTTTTCTTTGGCTTGTTAAAGACTTCTCAGAACCTTGATCCTCCGTATCTAATTCTACCCTCAGGTTTTACATGCATCAGACTCCCCTTAGTCTGGAATACAGTCAATCCAAATTAGCCCAAGGCATTCTGGTCCTGATCAAGCAATCACTGCTTGTTGATCCCCATCATACTTATCTCCCCTATCCCCTAACTTACTTTGATTTCACATGAACTTGTTGCCTTTTTCTTTCTAGTTTATGACCTTATGGGAAAAACATAGTACACACATGAAACAGATAACCAACCACTTAATACTTTAAGCTTACTCAGCAACAGGAAAACATGAAAATAAGAGAAACCAAGTTGAGGCCTAGGTTAGTATTAGTATTCCATAAAAATGGAAGCACTTTGAGTTTAATAAAAAGACATCTAATTCCTTGTTTGTTTTGTGGATGATTTGTATAGACCTTCATTACAGCACTGATTGTATTTCATCACCTATGTGACTTTTCCTATACTTTCTGAATTCTTTTCCCAGCTGTCCAGGCTGCCAGTTTAGTAGTTTTGTGAGTAGTAATGTGTTCTTCTTATATTTTTTGTACACCTATTCATCTCTCATAGTGCTTGACACCAAGTAGGTGCATAAAATACAAGTTTATTTTTAATCAAAACATGCGTACTTGGACTGGGCAAATGGAAGAGAGAATTTCTCATGTTCTAAATTTCCACTGCTGACAACTGGAAAGAATTGAAGTGCACATATAAAAGAAGACAGCATTTTATTTCAAGGCTTCTACAGTAGGCACATGGGAAGCTTTCCCTCTGATTCATTGTAATACCTCATAATTATTCATTCACTCTCAGAGTTGACATTCATCCTGTGCGGAAATGTTATCCACACTTTCTCTTGATTAAACACTTGTCTTAGTTGTCCTGTCATTTTTCTAGTAGGGATACTTGTTTGAAACAATGAATCCAGAAATTCTAATTCTCTTCCTCTCCATGTAAACTGGCCACTTGGGAATTTTTGTTGCCAGTTCTAGTCTTTTGAGGCCAATTGCATTGTTCCATGCTGCCCAGGATGTAGTAGAGAGAAATGTTGTAAAGCAGGACTTGGGCTTCAGTGATGGGTGTTGGCTCATCCTCTCCAGCCTGGATCAATGGGTTGTTCATAAACTTTCAGATATCATGATAAGGTTGTTTCCTTGATAGTTTTCATTTATATATTCCTAAACTCTTGTTCTCTAGTGGAACAGAGTCATTTTTACAATCTGGTTGATACAGTATCAGGAATATGCAGGAAAACTTCAGATTGTGTTTACAGCACAGTGGTTATATGTAAGGGTTTCTGTGTAAGAACAATCTGAGTTTGAATCTCAGTCTGTCACATAATAGTTCTATGACTTCAAAATATGTGGCTTAACCATTTTAAGGTAACCTTGCAAATAAAATGAGGCTAAGTGCTTGAAAAGTGTTTTTTAGTATTCACTGGGATTTTTGATGATGTTAGTACTATTACTTTAGTTTCATTTTCTATAAAATGAGGATAATGTTATCTGTCTTAAATATTTGTAATGGTATTTTATTAATATTATTTACAATTATTGGCTGGGCACAGTTGCTCGTGCTTGTAATCCCAGTACTTTGGGAGGCTGAGGATGGTGAATTGCTTGAATCCAGAAGTTTGAGACCAGGCTGGGCAACATAGTGAAACCCCATCTCTACAAAAATACAAAAAATTAGCCAGGTGAGATATATTTATTTATATGTTTTTTATATATCTTTATATGTATATATATTTTACATATGACATA
>NW_012116155.1:1961965-1970356 GCF_000951035.1 Colobus angolensis palliatus | reverse complement strand
TTTATATACATTATATGTAATGTAATATATGTAAATGCAACATATTTATATATACATATATTTATGCATAATGTATATATTATGTATTTATATATTACATATTTATATATTTTATGTATTTATGTATTTATATATATCTCATACCTTTATTGTGGTATGATTAATATATAAGAACTTGCACATTTAATCTGTACAATTTGATGATATATGCATCAATTGGATATATGCATATATCCATGATGTCATCACCACAATCAAGATAACATATCCATCACCTCTGAACATTTTATTGTGCTTCTTTGTTTTTTAATATTTTTGCTATAGCAATGTTTAACATGAGATCTTCCCCCAACCCATTTTTAAATGCACAACACTATATTGTTAACTATAAGCACTGTATTATATAGCAGATATCATCTGTATAACTTGTGTAACTTATTCATCTTGTATAACTGCAACTCTATATTAATTGAATAACATATTGCCATTTTCTCCTCCCCTATCTCCTGGTAACCACCATTCAATTTTCTACTTCTGAAATTTTCACTATTTTAGATATCTCTTATAACTGGAATCATGTAGCATTTGTCCTTCTGTGCCTGGCTTATTTCACTTAGCATAACGTCTTCTAGGTTCATCCATGTTTTCACAAATAATAGTATTTCCTTCTATTTTAGATCATGTGTGATGTCTGGACATGGTAAATATTTAATAAATAGGCTCAATTTCATATTAAGGTCTAGTTTACTTCTAGTTTTCTGTTTTTCCAATTCTTATTATTCTAATTCTCATAAATGACTCATCCATAAAAACAGGTGTGTAGGAATACCAAGTATAAGCTTAAGCATTTTCTATCAGGAATTACCCAAGGCCATCTACCATTTGTTCTTGTAGCATTATTCAAATTAGCTAAGATAGAGAAATAAACTGTGTTCGTTAATGGAGGCATAAAGGAACTATGATATATACATATCAAATTCAGTCCTTAAAATGAATGAGACCTTTAAAAATATTTGTCATTACACATTTTATAAATTCTCATGAACATTCCTTTGTCCACTTCCCTCCCCATCTGTCCTCATAATATTGTAACTAAAGAGCTCAGCACAGTACCTCACGCACAGGTAGAATTGAATAATACCGTGGGGATAATTTTCTAACTACACCATTAGGGAGAAAAGTAAAACATATTGTTATTGTGGACCACAGTGACTATCTTTTTATTACCCTGGGTATGAAAATCAGACTGGAATTAAATTTTCTTAACAGTAACTTCCAGGAGTTTCTTTCCGAAGCAAAGTATTTTCCAGATTGAATGAATCATTTGGTGACATAAAACCACCTTTTGTTGGTGGAAAAATATTTATTGCATACAGTAGTATGCAAAAACTATGTTAGTTGCTACAAGAAAAAGAAAAAAATATTACATATTATCCTACCTAAAAATACATTGCAATGTATTGGTTTAGGTAGATTTGCTTGTAGACGTAGTAGGTGGTATGATAAAACTGACAAATTGTGCTCTTGGGAGAAGAAACTTCTAATATGTACTTGGAAATTTAGGAAGACCTCACAAAATATTAGCATTTTAGCTAGGCATGGAACATTTCATAGGATTTCACTCAGTGAAGGAAAGGATATGAAAAAATAGCATCAGTATGATCACAAGGTTTGAAAATTGGTCTGAATAATTAGAAAATTAGAATGCCAATGTGAGTTAAGTTTGATGAGAGCTGAGTCTGAGATAGACTGAAGCCAGCCAAGCAGCATGAAAGTCATGCTGAGCTGTACATGTGCTACTAAATCTATCGATTTAGACCTTGAAGCATTTTCCCAGAAAAGTAGAACACTGATAAAACTGAGTGATATAACTTGGCTTCAAAAATTCTTTTGAAAAGTTAGAAGGCACTCCAATTAAGTGACAGATAATAAATTATGGACTAGAGTCTTTATTAATTTTTGCCAGTTTTTAAATTAATGATATAAAAGAACACTGCTACTGAAGGAAGGAGAGAGGACTCATTTATAAAGAGTATCCTCTTCTGTTCTCATCTAAAAATAATGAGACTCTAGAGAGTAAGACATTTTTGGTTTGGGGTTCCAGGGATATATGGGGAATAAAGAGCATTTATTATTTTTTGTATGTTATTTCTTATTTCATCACTAAAACAATTGAAATGTTTTCTCATCGTTCTGGAGACTGGAAGTCTGAAATCAAGATGCTGGTAGGGCCATGCTCCCTCTGAAGTCTCTCTGAAAAAAACATTTCCTTGCTTCTTTCCAGGGATTATCCAGAATTATTGGCATTCCTTGGTTCCTGGAAACAATGCTTCACTCTCCCCACCTGTCCACATAGCAACCATCTCTGGGTATCTCTATCTGTCTCCACTCCTCTCCTTACAAGGATACCAGTTGTAATGGATTATGGCTCACCTTCATCTTAACTTGATTAGATCTGCAAACACCCTACCTCCAAAAAAGTTCACATAAACAGATAATGAATAGAACATGGACATATTTTTCTTAGGGGGACCACAATTTAATCCATAAAACTTGGTTACTAAACAACACACTTCTAAGTAATTCAGAGAGGTAACAGGAAGTCTCAAAGTAAGTGCAAGCTATATTTAACTGAAGAAAAATTAAGATTCAACATATTTAAAATTGCAGGACACAGCTAAAGTAGTTCTGATAAATAAACTTATGGCACTAAATGCTTAGAAAGGAGAAAAACTCTTGAAACAATAATTAGGCTTCAACCTCAAAAACCTAGAGAAAAAAAAAAATCTAAAGTGAGCAAAAGGAAGGAAATTATGAAAATAAAAGCAGAAATAAATCAATTTGAAAACAGAAAAGCAATAAATAAAATTATTCAAACAAAAATCTGGTTATTTGTAAAGTTATTTATAATTGACAGAACTTTTACTAGACTTGTTAATTTAAAAAGAAGGTGTAAATTAATGGAATGAGGGAAGTCATATAGACCCTGCAGATAGCAAAAGGATAATAAGGAATACTACAATTTTAATCACATAAATTTGATGACTTTATGAAATGAATCAATTTCTCAAAAAACCAGTCATCCAACATGATATTCAGTAGCCTTAAAACTCTAAACAAATCGAACTTAGAATTTAAAATCTACCAAAAATGAAACCTCCATGTTGAGATGTTATCACTTGAGTGTTCTACCTGTCATTTAATGACAAATTAAGATTGATTTTACACAATCACTTCTAGAAAATGAATATGCAAAAAAAACTTCCAATTCTTTTTTTTTTTTGAAGCTAATAGTAACCTATTACCAAAACCAAAGACAAAACTAAAAGAAAACTGTAAGCAAATATCATTCATGAATATTGAGACAAAAATTCTTAAACTATTAAGAAATAGAATTCAGTAATATAATAATGACATGCCATTATCAACTGAAGTATATTTTAGGAATGTTAAGACTGGTTCAATATTTGAAAATCAGTGTGATCTAACAAACTAAAAGTTTCATCATCATATCAATATAAACAAAAAAGCATATTCAGAATTCAACACACAAACATAAATATTTCAGAAAAACTGGAATTAAATAGTTTTTCATTTTGAAAAAGAGTGTCTCAAACATTGATATTTAAAATGATACTGAATGATAAAAGACTCAATGCTTTTCTCATATAATTAAAAATAAGGCTAGGATATCTGCCTTTAGTTTTCTTATTAAATATAGTGTTGGAATTTCTGGACAGTACAATAAGACAAAGGAAATAAATGGCATACAGTTTGGAAAGAGAAAAAATATATTTGTATTTTCAGATGACATAACTGTCTACATAGATAATCCCTGCAAATCCATAAATAGTAAGAAAAAAACACAAGAGCAAACCACCCAGTACTAGTGAGTTTAGCAAGGTTGCAGGATATAAATTAAACATACAGAAATCAATTTATTTTCTAAACACTGGCAATAAACACATGGCCACTATAATACCACGTACAGTTTCTTTTTTTTTTTTTTTTTGTTGAGACGGAGTCTCGCTCTGCCGCCCAGGCTGGAGTGCAGTGGCCAGATCTCAGCTCACTGCAAGCTCCGTCTCCCGGGTTCACGCCATTCTCCTGCCTCAGCCTCCCGAGTAGCTGGGACTACAGGCGCCCGCCATCTCGCCCGGCTAGTTTTTTTTTGTATTTTAGTAGAGACGGGGTTTCACTGTGTTAGCCAGGATGGTCTCGATCTCCTGACCTTGTGATCCGCCCGTCTCGGCCTCCCAAAGTGCTGGGATTAGAGGCTTGAGCCACCGCGCCCGGCCAATACCACGTATAGTTTCTTAATAAAAATGAAATATTTATGTATAAATCTAACAAAACATGCAAAAGACAAATAATTTAAAATCACAAAATGTGACAAAAAGAGATACAAATTGTAAATAAAAGAGGTATATTCACAGATTGGGAAAGTTAGCATAATAAAGATGTCACTTCTTTTCAGATTGATATACATGATTAACACAACTTCTATCAAAGTCTCAGCAACATATTTTACAAATGTAGAAAATATTATTCTAAAATATCTTCAGAAAGGCAAAAACTAAAAAACTAAAACAATTACAAAACAGAATAAAATAAGAAGCAAGCAACAGCTATCTGCTTTCAAGACTTTTTATATAGCTCCAAAAATAAAAAGTGTGATATTTGTACACAGAGATCAATGAAAAAATATGCAGAACATTGAAACACACATGCAAATATGTCCACCTGATATTTAACAAAGGTGCAAAAGCAATTCAATGGAGGAAAGACAGCCTTGTAAACAAACAGTGCTAGAGCAATTGGACATTTATAGGTAAGATCTGGCCTAAGGCTTTCATCTTATAGAAATGTTAACTCAAAACGGATCACTGATTTAAATGAAAAGTGAAACTATAAAAGTGTTAGAAAACATACAGGAGAAAATAACTAGAATCTAGGGCTAGGCAAAGAGTTCTTACACTTGATACCATAGCATAATCCACAAAAGGAAATATTGATAAATAGGACTTGATCAAAATTAAAAACAAAATAAAACAATAACTTTAGGTCTGCAAAAGAGTCTTTTGGGGGATGAAAAGAGAAGCTACAATGTGAGAAGAAATATTTGCAAAACACATCTGTAAAGACTCTGAAATACATAAATAACACTTAAATTCAATAGTAAAAATAAATCCAACTTGAAATGGGCAAAAGATATGAAAAGATATTTCACTAAAGACATACAGATGACAAAAGCATGCATGAAACAACCAATAGTCATTTAGGAAATGTAAATTAAAAGCACAATATAGTATCACTCCATCACAATGACTAACATTTTTAGTTAGTCAGTGACTAAAAATGACTAAAAGGACAGTGACAATACCAGATGCTGGAAAAGATGCAGAGAACCTGGATTATTCATACAGTCCTGAGATGTATGGGGACATGCAATGGAAAATGATACGTCTGCTCTGGAAATCACTTTGGCCACTTCTTAACAATCTAGATTTTTGAATTTCATATGACCTAATAATTGCACTCCTGGGCATTATCCCAAAGAAACAAAAACTTAGGTTCATGCAAAACACTGTACATTAATGTTTAAAGAAGTTTTATTTGTAGTGCTCCCAATGGGGAAACTACTCAGGTGTTCTTCAACAGATGAATGAATGAATGAATTGTGGTGCATGTATACCACCATGGAAAACAACTCAGCAATAAAAAAGGAACAAAACTATCTGAAAATAACAATCTAGATGCATTTCTAGAGACTTACACTGAGTGAAAAAAAGTGAATACTGAAAGATCGCATTCTGTATGATTTCATTGATGTTACTTCCTTTAATTCCTTTGTTCAAGCAGCTCATGATTACAGGACCCCTCTCTTGAGTTTTCCAATACCTCAGGCTATCACAGTTTTTTTTAACGTTCTTGGTTTAATTTGCCTGGAAATGCCTCCGTATTGCCCTTGTTCTTGAATGATGGTTTAGTCAAAAACACAGTTCAAAGCTGGCTATCATTTCTTTACAAAATGTAGAAGATATTTTATATTAGACATTACTGCTGTGGTGTCATTTTTTTGTTACTCCTTTATAGATGATCCTTCCTTTCTACCTCTGGCTATACACAATTTTATATTTTTCTATGGCAATACTGTAATGCATTTGGTTTAGGTAAAGAACTACCGCATTCACAAGCAAAGCCATTGCTAAATGAGAATCTCAGAGAGGTAGGTCAATCAGTGAATGAAAAGAGGAGAAAAACAGTCTATGATACAATTGGTGCTTCTAACAAAAACAGTGTTTATAGAAATGTTTAAGAAGCCCTTGGGAAAACTGGGGCAGTCTATATCCGCAATGAAGTGTCTGGATCTAACAAGTCTCCTGCTTCCTTTGCTGGTGCTAGAATACCTCCTGCTTCAGTGGTTTCCAGAGGCAACTGGGTTCTACCATGGCTTTTACTGTAAAAGGCGGTAAATGGAGGTCCAATCCAGACAGGAACCGACTCCAAGGCTATGCGATGACTCCCTGAATTTACTCACAGCCATGTCTCTAGAGAGGAGTTCTGCAGAAAAGTTTGAAATACTATCTATCTGAAATTCTATCTGCTATATATAAACAGTATACAGCAGAAAAAATGTATATACGTATATATACATACATATACACATATATACTAAAGATATATACTAAACAGTAGGTAGTGGTTTTAGCTTTACAATTTTATTTTTAAATTTCTTTCCCCACATTTCTTCTCTATCCCACTCCCTTTGACTGTTCTTTCTTCAAAATTTTGTATTGCATTCTTGCGTTGCAATCTTAATTCCTCCATTTCTCTCCTTTAACAGTTTAACCTAGTTCTCTGAAGTCCTTTGCAGATTTCCTTGTTAAATATGGGTTCCATGCTGTAGCTTCTCATTTGTGGCCTTTGTGTACTCCACTAGAGGCATGTATATTCCTAATCTGTAGGTGAGTTTTTGTTATGTGTTCTGCAGTAATTATTTTCTGTGAGTCCACTCATGGGCCCTGAGCTGTGAAAGTTTCTTCGTGGGTCGGTTTAGTATTTCCTCTGCTAGTGTCCTAATGCTTCACTGCTATTTCAATTTTTTAAAGTTGATATATAATAATTGCACATATTTATGAAGTACATGTGATATTTTGATACATGCATGCAATGTGTAATAATACATTCAGGGTATTTAGGATACATCCCCTCAAATATTTTTCATTTTTTGTGTCCTCATACAACTTTTTTTTTTTTAATTCTAAGTTCTAGGGTACATGTGCACAACGTGCAGCTTTGTTACATATGTATACATGTGCCATGTTGGTGTGCTGCACCTGTTAACTCGTCATTTACATTTGGTGTATCTCCTAATGCTATCCCTCCCCCTTCCCCCAACGCCCTGGCAGGCCCCAGTGTGTGATGTTCCCCACCCTGCATCCATGTGTTCTCATTTTTGAATTCCCACCTATGAATGAGAACATGTGGTGTCTGGTTTTCTGTTCTTGTAATAGTTTGCTGAGAATGATGGTTTCCAGCTACATCCATGTCCCTACAAAGGACATGAACTCATCCTTTTTTATGTCTGCATAGTATTCCATGGTGTATATGTGCCACATTTTCTTAATCCAGTCTATCATTGATGGGCATTTGGGTTGATTCCAAGTCTTTGCTATTGTGAATAGTGCGCAATAAACATACATGTGCATGTATCTTTATAGCAGCGTGATTTATAATCTTTTGAGTGTATGCTCAGTAATGGGATGACTGGGTCAAATGGTACTTCTAGTTCTAGATCCCTGAGGAATCGCCACACTGTCTTCTACGATGATTGAACTAGTTTACAGTCCTACTGACAGTGTAAAATTGTTTCTATTTCTCTACATCCTCTCCAGCACCTGTTGTTTCCTAACTTTTTAATGATCACCATTCTAACTGGTATGAGATGGTATCTCATTGTGGTTTTGATTTGCATTTCTCTGATGGCGAGTGATGATGAGCATTTTTTCATGTGTCTGTTTGCTGCATAAATATCTTATTTTGGAAAGCATCTGTTCATGTCTTTTGCCCACTTTTTGATGGGGTTTGAGTTTTTCTTGTAAATTTTTTTAAGTTCTTTGTAGATTCTGGATATTAGCCCTTTGTCAGATAGGTAGATTGTAAAAAATTTTCTCCCATTCTGTGGGTTGCCTGTTCACTCTGATAGTAGTTTCTTTTGCCGGGCAGAAGCTCTTTAGTTTAATTAGATCCCATTTGTCAATTTTGGCTTTTGTTGCTATTGCTTTTGGTGTTTCAGACATGAAGTCCTTGCCCATGCCTAAGTCTTGAATGGTATTACCTAGGTTTTCTTCTAGGGTTTTGATGGTTTTAGGTCTAACATTTAAGTCT
>NW_012116155.1:1927830-1956190 GCF_000951035.1 Colobus angolensis palliatus | reverse complement strand
AACCAGCGTTTCATCCCAGGGATGAAGCCAACTTGATCATGGTGGATAAGCTTTTTGACGTGCTGCTGGATTCAATTTGCCAGTATTTTATTGAGGATTTTTGCATCGATGTTCATCAGGGATATTGGTCTAAAATTTTCTTTTTTCGTTGTGTCTCTGCCAGGCTTTGGTATCAGGATGATGTTGGCCTCATAAAATGAGTTAGGGAAGATTCCCTCTTTTCCTATTGATTGGAATAGTTTCAGAAAGAATGGAACGAACTCCTCTTTGTACCTCTGGTAGAATTTGGCTGTGAATCCATCTGGTCTTGGACTTTTTTTGGTTGGTAGGCTATTAATTATTGCCTCAATTTCAGAACCTGTTATTGGTCTGTTCAGGGATTCAACTTCTTCCTGGTTTAGTCTTGGGAGGGTATTTGTGTCCAGGAATTTATCCATTTCTTCTAGATTTTCTAGTTTATTTGCGTAGAGGTGTTTATAGTATTCTCTGATGGTAGTTTGTATTTCTGTGGGGTCGGTGGTGATATCCCCTTTATCATTTTTTATTGTGTCTATTTGATTCTTCTCTCTTTTCTTCTTTATTAGTCTTGCTATCAATTTTGTTGATCTTTTCAAAAAACCAGCTCCTGGATTCATTAATTTTTTGAAGGGTTTTTTTTGTCTCCATCTCCCTCAGTTCTGCTCTGACCTTAGTTATTTCTCACCTTCTACTAGCTTTTGCATGTGTTTGCTCTTGCTTCTCTAGTTCTTTTAATTGTGATGTTAGGGTGTCAATTTTAGATCTTTCCTGCTTTCTCTTGTGGGCATTTAGTGCTATAAATTTCCCTCTACACAGTGCTTTAAATGGGTCCCAGAGATTCTGGTATATTGTATCTTTGTCTCATTGGTTTCAAATAACATCTTTATTTCTGCCCTCATTTTGATATGTACCCAGTAGTCATTCAGGAGCAGGTTGTTCAGTTTCCATGTAGTTCAGCAGTTGTGAGTGAATTTCTTAGTCCTGAGTTCTAGTTTGATTGCACTGTGGTCTGAGAGACAGTTTGTTAAAATTTCTGTTCTTTTACATTTGCTGAGGAATGCTTTACTTCCAACTATGTGGTCAATTTTGGAATAAGTGTGATGTGGTGCTGAGAAGAATGTATATTCTGTTGTTTTGGGGTGGAGAGTTCTGTAGATGTCTATTAGGTCCTCTTGATGCAGAGCCGAATTCAATTCCTGGATATCCTTGTTAACTTTGTCTCATTGGTCTGTCTAATGTTGACAGTGGGGCGTTAAATTCTCCCATTATTATTGTATGGAAGTCTAAGTCTCTTTGTAAGTTTCTAAGGACTTGCTTTGTGAATCTGGGTGCTCCTGTATTGGGTGCATATATATTTAGGATAGTGAGCTCTTCTTGTTGAATTGATCCCTTTACCATTATGTAATGACCTTCTTTGTCTCTTTTTATCTTGTTGGTTTAAAGTCTGTTTTATCAGAGACTAGGATTGCAACCCCTCCTTTTTCTGTTTTCCATTTGCTTGATAGATCTTCCTCCATCCCTTTATTTTGAGCCTATGTGTGTCTCTGCATGTGAAACGGGTCTCCTGAATATGGCACACTGATGTGTCTTGACTCTTTATCCAATTTGCCAGTCTGTGTCTTCTAATTGGAGCATTTAGCCCATTTACATTTAAGGTTACTATTGTTATGTGTGAATTTGATCCCGTCATTATGATGTTAACTGTTTATTTTGCTCATTAGTTGATGTAGTTTCTTCCTAGTATTGATAGTCTTATTTGGCATGTTTTTGCAGTGGCTGGTACTAGTTGTTCCTTTCCATGTTTAGTGTGCTTCTCTCAGGATCTCTTGTAGGGCAGGCCTGGTGGTGACAAAATCTCTCAGCATTTGCTTGTTGTAAAGGATTTTATTTCTCCTTCACTTATGAAACTTAGTTTGGCTGGATATGAAATTCTGGGTTGAAAATTCTTTTCTTTAAGAATGTTGAATATTGACCACCACTCTCTTCTGGCTTGTAGAGTTTCTGCCAAGAGATCCACTGTTAATCTGATGGGCTTTCCTTTGTGGGTAACCCAACCTTTCTCTCTGGCTGCCCTTAACATTTTTTCCTTTATTTCAACTTTGGTGAGTCTGACAAGTATGTGTCTTGTTGCTCTTCTCAAGGAGTATCTTTGTGGCATTCTCTGTATTTCCTGAATTTGAATGTTGGCCTGCCTTGCTAGGTTGGGGAAGTTCTCCTGAATGGTATCCTGCAGAGTGTTTTCCAGCTTGGTTCCTTTCTCCCCGTCATTTTTAGGTACACCAATCAGACATAGATTTGGTCTTTTCACATAGTCCCATATCTTGGAAGTTTTGTTCATTTATTTTTACTCTTTTTTCTCTAAACTTCTCTTCTCGCTTCATTTCATTCATTTGATCTTCAATCACTGATACCCTTTATTCCATTTGATCAAATCTGCTACTGAAGCTTGTGCATGCATCATGTAGTTCTCGTGCCATGGTTTTCAGCTCTATGAGGTCATTTAAGGAGTTCTCTACACTGTTTATTCTAGTTCCATCTGTCTACTCTTTTTTCAAGGTTTTTAGCTTCTTTGTGATGAGTTCGAACATCTTCCTTTAGCTCGGAAAAGTTTGTTATTACCAATTGTCTGAAACCTTCTTTTCTTGACTCATCAAAGTCATTCTCCATCCAGCTTTGTTCCGTTGCTGGCGAGGAGCTGCATTCCTTTGGAGAAGAGGTGCTCTGATTTTTACAATTTTCAGCTTTTCTGCTCTGGTTTCTTCCCATCTTTGTGGTTTTATCTACCTTTGGTCTTTGATGATGGTGACGTACAGATGGGGTTTTGGTGCCGATGTCCTTTCTGTTTGTTAGTTTCCCTTCTAACAGTCAGGACCTTCAGCTGCAGGTCTGTTGGATTTTGCTGGAGGTCCACTCCAGACCCTGTTTGCCTGGGTATCACCAGCGGAGGCTGCAGAACAGCAAATGTTGCTGCCTAATCCTTCCTCTGGTAGCTTCATCTCAGAGGGGCTCCCAGCCTTATGAGGTGTCCATCGCCTCCCTACTGGGAGGTGCCTCCCAGTTAGGCTACTCGGGTGTCAGAGTAGCCTAACTCTGACCACTTGAAGAGGCAGTCTGTCTGTTTTCAGATTTGAAACTCTGTGCTGGGAGAACCACTACTCTCTTCAAAGCTGTCAGACAGTGACATTTGAGTCTGCAGAAGTTTCTGCTGTCTTTTCTTCAGCTATGCCCTGCCCCTAGAGGTGGAGTCTACAGAAGCAGGCAGACCTTCTTAAGCTGTGGTGGGCTCCACCCAGTTCTAGCTTCTCGGCCACTTTGTTTACCTATTCAAGCCTCAGCGACGGGGACAACCCTCCCTGAGCCTCAGGGCCACCTTGCAGTTCGATCTCAGACTGCTGTGCTACCAGTGAGCAAGGCTCCGTTGGCATGGGACCCTCCGAGCCAGGCACGGTATATAATCACGTGGTGTACAGTTTACTAAGGCCGTTGGAAAAGCGCGGTATTAGAGTGGGAGTGTCCCAATTTTCCAGGTGCCTTCTGTCACGGCTTCCCTTTACTAGGAAAGGGAATTCCCTGATTCCTTGTGCTTCCCGAGTGAGGCAATGCCTCGCCCTGCTCCGTGGGCTGCACCCACTTTTCTGGCAAACCCCAGTGAGATGAACCCGGTACCTCAGTTGGAAATGCAGAAATCACCTGTCTTATGCATCATGCACGCTGGGAGCTGCAGACTGGAGCTGTTCCTATTCCGCCATCTTAGCGCCACCCCTCATACAACTTTAAATAAAAATTTTTACTAGAATGTAAAAATGTTGCACCACCATAAGAACTATTTTGGATGCAAGAGTGGCAACTTTAGAATAAATTGAAAACCTCTTCATGAGGGCTGATGTGGTTTAGTGCCACCTGTTTGCTGGAGCTCCTCCAAGTCTCCTTGGCATCTTGCTGCCACCTTGTCCTGTTGCCCTTCACATTCTCCTAATGTATATTCATTCTTTTCTTTTCACATTATGTATAAAATATTACCTAATTGAAAATCTCTACCTGATGTGATAAAGTGGATAAAAGAGCAGAAATAATAATAAAAAAGGTCAGTACAAAACACTGTAGGGGGAGTAGCAAAGGTTGGTTAAACAGAAAATACAACTAGGTAGGAGGAATACATTCTAGGTGTTCTATAGCACTATAGCGTGAATATAACTAACAATAACGTTTTGTGTATTTCAAACAGAAGTGCAGATTTTGAATATTTCCAACACAAAGAAATGATAAATGTTCCAGGTGATGGATATGCTAATTATCCTGATTGTACACTACACACTGTATAAATATACCAGTATTGAAATGTCACACTGTACTGCATGGTCTAATTAATATGTGCCAAGTAATAATAAAAGGAAAAGCTACACTATTTAAACATGCTTTCATCAATTTATTTAAATGACATAAAATTATATACAGTAATATGCACAACAGTGTATCATTATGTACAACAATAATTGCATAAAATAGAGCTAAGAGACAATAGAGCTATATAGGAGTAACTAAAAGGATAACTATCTTTTAATATTTAGTATAAATCTGAAGTTGATTCCAATAATTTAAGAAGTATATGATAAGCACAGTGGGAAGCATAAAAAAAAAACTCAAATGTAATACCATAAATTTTAATACGTTAGAAATATTCATTTAATACAAATAAAGCAGTAAAAGAGGGAAGGAGAGATAAACAGATAGGAAGCATATAGAAAACTAAATGTGAAATGGCAGACCTAAATCAAATTATATCAATTACAATGTTACTGGCGGGTCTTTGTTCTTAGAGTTCCTAAGATGGTGGCGGGCCTCTCCCAAGATGGTGAGATTACTTCCTTTACATGTTTTTTTCTTGCCTGATCTTGAACTCCACCCCCCATCAGACATACCAGTATGGGTAAAGTAAGTCCAACAGACAGTGGCTCCAAGCCCTCCAGCACTACTAGGAATGTTTTCCTTGTCCAATAATAAGTATTTGCATGCATGCAAAGAGTGGCAGAGTTACAGCAGTTGCAGGGCATATGGGTGTGGGTGGTGAAAGTGGGGTTTCCTTTAGAAAAACTCCATACAATGGGGCATCAATATTTCTGGGAAGCCACATTCTCCATAGAAGCTCTTGGTAAGGGGAGCTACTGGTAGTACAGCGGCATGGAGGAGGTACAGTGAGAGTTAAAGGGGATAAGAGAACAGTAAAAAGAAAAATATGACAAGAGAGGGCCATGTGGATCTATGATTCTAGTTACTTTCCTCATGGTTGTCACTTGAAGAGCAGGCGTAGATCCTCTCGAGTTTCACAGGAATAGCAAGTGTTGTCTCCTGGATTTTCAGGCTCCTTTGGCAGTAGCCAGGGTTTGATTCCAGCGTGATGTATCCGAGACTCCACTTCAGTCACTTTAACCGCGGTTGGGGTAGATACAATGCCTGGGTAGGGTCCTTCCCAGGGTGTGTCTAGGGATGGGGAATTAGAGGGAAGGGACTTGACTAATACCATGTCACCAGGGTGGAATAATTCCTTTCTCTCTTCTCGGGGACAGGCTCCTTGTAATGTTTTAAGAACTCGTGGATATTTGGCTAAGGAGGTGATGTCTGCAACTAAGTTGGCCGTCTCTCCGTCAAGTGCAAGGTCATTAGTTAGGAAGGGCCATCCATACAGCATCTCGTACGGACTAAGTCCTGCTTTTGGGGGAAAGTTTCGGATTCTTAGTAAGGCTATAGGCAACAATCAGGCCATGCGAGGTGGATTTCTTGGATTAGCTTTTTTTAGATGTCGTTTAAGTGCTTCATTCACTTTCTTGACTTTTCCTGAGGATTGTGGCTTCCAGGATGAGTGTAAGTGATATTGTATGCCTAATGCCTGGAATACTCCCTGGGTTACTGCAGCCTTGAAAGTGGAGCCACTGTCACTCTGTAAGCCTTGGGGAAGTCCGAATCTGGGAATTATTTCATGAATTAGTGCCTTTATTACCTCTTGGGCTTTTTCTGTCCTACAGGGGAAGGCCTCCGCCCAACCAGTGAAAGTATCTACCCAGACTAGTAGATACTGAAATCCCTGAGATTTGGGCATGTGGGTAAAATCTAGTTGCCAGTCTTCTCCTGGGTAATGGCCTGTTCCTTGTTCTCCTGAAGGAGCTTGGCGATAAGGCAGGGGATTATTTCTTTGGCACACTTCACAGGCCCTGACTGTCTGCTTGATAGTTTTGAAAAGGCCTGGTCCAGTAAATAATGATTTGGCCATCTGATGGGTGCTACCACTGCCTAAGTGAAAGGTTTGGTGAAGGTTTTTAAGTAATTTCCATTGGTTAGCTGCAGGTAAAAGTATTTTGCCTTCTTCAGTGGCTAGCCATCCTGAGGGGAGGAAACTATGTCCTCGTGAGTTTCCCCATTTTATTTCTTCTGCTGAGTACTGGGGCTTGGTTTCCTGGAGGGGATTACCCCGTACTAGGGGTCTTTCTATAAGCATTTCTAATGGAGGGTCCCGCCTTACAGCTCTTTCGTCTTCAGTATCTGCTTGGTGGTTCCCTTCTATTTCCTTTTCCTTTCCTTGCTGATGACCCTGGCAGTGTAAGACTGCCACCTCTTCAGGTTTCTGTACGGTCAATAATAATCTCCTAATGGCTTCTTGATGTTTAATAGGTGTTCCCTCAGAAGTTAGGAATTCCCTTTCTCTCCTTGTTGCTGCATGGGCATGGAGGACTAGGTAAGCATACCTAGAGTGTGCGTATATATTTACCCTTTTTCCTTCTCCTGTGTTCAGGTGTATAATGGCCCCTGCTTTTGCTAGAATGTCTCTCGCTAACAAAAGAGAGGGGCTTTCAGGCATAATTAGAAAGGCATGTGAAAAGAGTAAAGTTCTTCCCCAGTCACAATTTAGTGGCTGAGAGAAGTATCTAGTGGCTGCCTGTCCTAGGACCCCTCGGATAGTGAGAGATCTGGAGGACAGATGTCTGGGACAAGACAGTAAGACTGAGAAGGCTGCGCCAGTGTCCAGGAGACAGTTAACCTCCTGACCCTCAGTGGTCAAGCATACCCAGGGCTCTGTGAGGGTGACAACATGGGCTGGCGCTTGCCCTAGGCACCCTCAGTCCTGCTGCTGGATCATCTGGTTAGTGGCTTCTGACTCAGAGGACCTTCTTTCCCTGGGGCAGTGTGCCTTCCAGTGATTTCCCTTCACATAAGGGGTATGGACGAGGGGGCGGCTTATTTCTATTTGGACAATCTTCTTTAAAGTGTCCTTGTAGACCGCGCTGGATGCAAGCCCTATTAGGCATTCAATTTGCCCAGTCTTTCCCTTTTCCAGAGCTTCCAAAGTCTGCTTGCCTGAGGGCCATGACTAAAGCGGTGGCCTTTTTCTTATCCCATTTGTTTTTTTTTTTTTTTTTTAATCCCATTTGTCCTGTTCTGCCTGCTCCCCTGATCTCTATTATAAAAAACCGAGGTTGCCAAGTTCAATAGGGTTTCTAAGTTTTGCTCTGGGCCTAATGTGGAGTTTTGAAGTTTTTTTCTAATGTCTGAAGCTGACTGAGTGATAAACTTATCCTTTAAGATTAGTTGGCCTTCAATAGAGTCAGGTGACAGAGAGGTATGCTTCCTCAGTGCCTTCCTTAGTCTCTCCAGAAAGTCAGTAGGATTTTCTTCCTTTCCCTGTGCTATAGTGGACATCATTGAATAATTCAAAGGCTTCTTCCTAGTTTTGTCTTAGTCCTTCTAGCACACAAGTTAGCAAATGTCTGTGGCACCAATCTCCATGTTCTGATTTTGCACCCCAATACTGGGAACTGCCTGCTGGCCCGTGGGGGAATCATTTTCTTTCCTCTGTTGTCATCCTATCATTGACCTGACTGAGATATCAGAGATTGCCAGACTCTTGGGCTGTAGTTATGGCGGCACTTCTCTCATTTAGGGTTAGTGTCTGATTTAGCAGTAACATTATATCTCTCCATGTCAGATCAAAAGATTGTCCTATCCCTTGTAAAACATCAATATAGCCATCAGGGTTATCTGAGAATTTACCTAGGTCTGTTTTAATTTGCTTCAAGTCTGAGAGGGAAAATGGTACATGCAATCTGACTGGGACAAATTCTCCTCCTCCCACCGCTTGGAGGGGGTATAATCGGGGAATACTGGCACTCTTGGGATCATTGTTTACCCCTTTGTTTATCTCTTTTTAGACAGTTTGGGTTGAAGGGGGGTCCTTATTAGTTGGGGAAGGAGCTGGGGGGGAACACCGGGACAGGGAGGTAGACTCTGAGGACTTCCTGTAGGGATTAAATTACACTTTTTACATAATTGCGAGTTGTCTCTTAATGCAAAGAAAATTTGCACATATGGCACTTCACTCCATTTGCCTTCCTTTCTACAAAAGACGTCTAGCTGTAAGATGGTGTTATAATGTATACTTCCCTCATGGGGCCAGGTTTCTCCCCCTTGAAGAGTATATTGTGGCCAGGCAATACTGCAGAAGAATATAAGTCACTTCTTTCCTAGTATCTTGAGGGTCAAATTGGTCCCAATTATCCAGAATATATCTTAGGGGCATTTTTGCCTTGCGGGGGACATTTCCCATCTGAAAAAAGAATATAGGGATGCCAGCACCCCTAGTCATTTTCTGATGAACATTAGTCCTAGAGTATCCTCTGTGGTCCTAATGCTTATTCCTTTCCAGGGTGCATAACAACCCATGGACCTCTGCTTATCGGATTAGTTACACTCACCGATGTAGCAGTCCTACACCTGTTTTCCTGCCTTTCTTGACCACAAAGAAAGGGGTTCATGCTGCTGGATTCTAGTGGTCCTTTACAAGCGTGCCCAACATTGCCTTTGCGCTCGGGGTGAGTTCTAGAGCTGGGCTGGGTTCCTGAGTATTTCATCACAACCCAGTTGCCCTATCAAGGTGCATTCCCATAAACAACATCCTCACAAATTCGTTTCAGAGAGGGTGCAGGTAAGCTTTTGAGTCAGGATTGAGATAGAGTTTTTGCCCACTAGGGCCTTTGTCCTTCTTTTTCTTTGTAGGGATATGCCCTAATTATCGATCTTAAAGTTTTTGTTGCCCCAGATTAAGTCCTTTTGGGTACAAAATATGAGAGGTGGATCCTGTTTATCCTATGTGCCTTTTTCCTATGAGAAGGAGAGCAAGGAGAAAAAGATGGGCTTGCTGGTTTTTATGTGCTAAAGTCCAGTTAATAAACTGTTGGGTGCTATGTTGTCCTTCCAGTAGTATTCACTTACATGGAATCACTAGGCAAAGCTGTGAAAGAGATAATCCTTCTACTATGTGCAGTATGGGGACTAAGTCCCCTGTATCTGAGCCACTCCAACCATGACTAAAAGGGGCTAGGATACAGCTTGGGCTGTGGCTTCAGAGGGTGCAAGCCCCAAGTCTTGGCAGCTTCCATCCAGTGTTGAGCCTGAGGGAGCACAAACGTCAAGAAGTAAGGTTTAGGAACTTCCACCTAGATTTCAGAAGATGTACGGAAATGCCCAGATGTCTAGGCAGAAGTTTGCTACTGGGGCAGGGTGCTCATGGAGAACCTCTGCTAAAGCAGCGGCAAAAGGAAATGTGGGATCCGAACCCCAACACAGAGTCCCTACTGAGGCACTGCTTAGCAGACCTGTGAGAAGAGGGCTACTGCCCTCCAGACCCCGGAATGATATATCCATCAACAGCTTGCACCATGGACCTGGAAAAGCTGCAGACACTCAACACCAGCCCATGAAGGCAGCCAGGAGTGGGGTTGTACCCTGCAAAGCCACAGGGTTGGAGTTTCACAAGGCCATGGGAGCCCACTTCTTGCATCAGTGTGACCCAGATGTGAGACATGGAGTCAAAGGAGATCATTTTGGAGCTTTAAGATTTGACTGCCCTGCTGGATTTTGGACTTGCCCAAGGCCTGTAGCCCCTTTGTTTTGGCCCATTTCTCCCATTAGGAGCAGCTGTATTTACCCAATGTCTGTACACCCATTGTATCTAGGAAGTAACTAACTTGATTTTCATTTTACAGGCTCAAAGGCAGAAGGGACATACCTTGTCTCAGATAAGATTTTGGGCTGTGGACTTTTGAGTTAATGCTGAAATGAGTTAAGACTTTGGGAGACTGTTGGGAAGGCGTGATTGGTTCTGAAATGTGAGGGCATGAGATTTGGGAGGGGCCAGGGGCAGAATGCTATGGTTTGGCTCTGTGTCCCCACCCAAATCTTGAGTTGTATCCCATAATTCCCATGTGTTGTAAGAAGGACAGAGTGGGAGATACTTGAACCAAGGGGGCAGTTTCTGCCATACTGTTCTCGTGGTAGTAAATATTTCTTATGAGAGCTGATTGTTTTATAAGGGGTTTCTGCTTTCGGTTCCTCTCATTCTCTCTCTTGCCACCACCATGTAAGAAGTGACTTTCACCTTCTGCCATGATTATGAGACCTCCCTAGCCACTTGGAACTGTAAGTCCATTAAACCTCTTTTGTAACCCAGTCTCAGGTATGACTTTATCAGCAGCGTGAAAATGGACCAATACACACACAAATTCAAATGTAGTTAGAAACAAAGAAAAACATTTTATAGCAATCAAAAGGACAATTTTTAATAAAACATAACAGTTTTAAAGTATATATAACTAAACACAAAACACTAGAATAAGTAAAACAAACTGAATACAATTGAATAAATAGAAAATTAATAATTGGAGATTAAAATATTATTAATAGACTGAACTGTGAAGATCAGCAAGGAAGAAAGAGACTTGAACAAATTATAAACCATCTATACCTAACAGACATCCATAGGATACTCAATCTAATGGTGATAAAATAGAATTTTTTCTCAAATGCACATGAAACTCTATAAAATATAAAACAAAAATCTTTAACAAATTTAAAATAATTGAAATAGCTTCTTCAACAACAATGGAGCAAAATTATAAACAAAGAAGACAATTTGGAAATTCACAAATATGTGAACATTAAAATACTACGAAATAACCAATAAGCCAACAATAAAATAGAGAAAAAAACATAAAAAACATAAAACATAAAAATTAGAGAAGAAAAATCAAGATGAATAAAAGTGAAGGTACAGCAACCCCAAACTTTGGGGCTGCCATGAAAACAGTGAAAAGAGATGAATTTATAGATGAAAAGGATTACATTGTAACAGAATAAATATCTTAATCTAACTTTCATGTTAAGACACTGGGGGAAAATCACAGTAAACCAGAATTAAAGAGAAAAGATAAATAATAAGAAACAGAGTGAGAATTAATCAAATGGAAAAGAGAAAAGCAATAGGAAGAATCAGTTAAACCAAAAGTTGTTTGTTTGAAAGATCCACAGCATTGACAAACTTTTAGCTAGACTGACCAATGTAAGAAGAGGGGATTGCAAATAGGAATGAAGTAAGTAACATTACCGTGAACTTTACAGAAATAAAAAGGGTTGTAAGGTAATATGTTTGTTACAAATGTACGTCCAAAATTAGATATCATAGGTGAAACTGACAAATTCCTAGAAGAGAAATGAAGCTACATTAGAAATACAAAATCTAAACAGTCCTATAACAAGTAAAGAGATTGAGGTAGCAACAACCACTCACAAGAAAAGCACAGACTCAAAAGAATTTACTGGTAAAATTTACCAAACTTCTAAAAAAGGTTTTTTAATAATTTTTTTTTTGCACAGACTCTTCCAGAAAACAGAAGAAAGAAAAATTATCATTTCATGTTATGGGTCCAATATTGTCCTAATATAATAGCCAGAAAAAAATCAAAAGAAAACTATAAATATGTTACTAATATAGACACATAAATCATTAACAGAATGTTAGAAAACTGAACTCAGCAATATATAAAAAGTTTATGTCCCATAACAAGGTGGGTTTTATTCCTGGACTTCAAATTTGGTTTGACATCCAGAAATCAAGTAATATAATACACCATACTTATAAAACCAAAGATAAAAGTCACTGAACATCTCAACAGATAAAGAAAAATCACTATACAAAAGTCAACTACTCTTCCTGATAACAAGCTAGGAATAAAATAGAACTTCCTCAGCCTGACAAAGAATATCTGTTAAAAAATACACGGCTAGGCCGGGGCGCGGTGGCTCAAGCCTGTAATCCCAGCACTTCGTGAGGCCGAGACGGGCAGATCATGAGGTCAGGAGATCGAGACCATCCTGGCTAATACGGTGAAACCCCGTCTCTACTAAAAAATACAAAAAAACTAGCAGGGCGAGGTGGCAGGAGCCTATAGTCCCAGCTACTCGGGAGGCTGAGGCAGGAGAATTGCGGTGGCGGGAGGCGGAGCTTGCGGTGAGCCGAGATCCAGCCACTGCACCACAGCCTGGGTGACAGAGCGAGACTCTGTCTCCAAAAAAAAAAAAAAAAACCACGGCTAAATTTATACCTAATGTTGGGTGTAAGATCAGCAACAAAACAGGGATTAGCTTTCATAATTTCTACTCAAAATTGTAGTGGTGGTAGGCAACCACAGGAGAAAAAAAAGTCTTTTATATAGGAAGGGAGAAAGTAAAATTGTCTCTATTCACAAATGATAAGTGCCAGACAGGATGTGGAAACATGGAAATCTCCATACATTGCTAATCAGAATATAAAATTGTGCATCTACTTTGGAAAACAGTTTGCGGTTCCTCAAAAAGTGAAATTTATAGATACCATAGGATATACCATTTCTATTCCTGTGTACATATCCAAAATAAATGAAAACATGCTCACACAGAAAATTTTTTTATGAATGTTCATAGCAGGATTATTCATTAAAGTAAAAAAGTGAAAATCACCACCAATGTTGATGAACTGAGGAATGGATAGAAATATGGTATATCTATAGAATAGAATATTATTTGACAATTAAAATGAATAAATCATAGACACATAGTACAACACAGTTAAACCTTGAGAAGATTATGCCAATTGAAAGAAACAAGTCAGATGAAATATTGCATGACTTCATTTATACGAAATGTTCAAATCAGGCAAATTTATAGAGACAAATACATTAGTGATTGCCTAGGATTGGGGTGGGAAAGAATGGGAAGTGACTGACAATGGCTGTAGAATTCTTTTTTGGGGTAATGAAAATATTCTAAAATTGATCTTGGTGATGTGTGCACAATTTTGAATGAATTTTACACATTAAATGTGTGAATTATAAGGCACATGAATTGTGTCTCCATAAAATTTTTTATTTAAAATTCTATAGAATGCAGACACAGTGAAAATACATTCACTGTAATGCCTGTTGTCTGCAACAAAGCAAAATATACTAACAAGCATAATAATAAATTGTAAGGAAATTGGAGGAGTTTATATCAAATTTTTAGAGACAAAGTAGTCTAAACACTCTAGTATAATTGTACTTATATGTATAATTGCATAATTTATATTAAACCAGTTATATAATTGTATAATTGGTACTTATAAATCATTTTTAAGTACATCAATTATACATCAAAATAAATCAATTATATAATTTGTACTTACCTAAATTGAGCAGGTGTGTAAAAAGCCACTAACATTCTCTTTATTCAGTATGCCTTATTATATTTATTTATTTCAGTAGCCAAAGATTTTGGGGTATTTATGATTTCATTTGTGACTACAGTTCCATAGTCAATTTATTCAATAAGTTATTCATTTTCTTAACTATTAATCTACTTCCTCGAGAATTTTCAGTTTTACCTCTTGTCTTGCTGTTTAAGAAATCATAGAAATGTAAGTGGTTTGATTATAATCAATACAATTTTGTTTTGTCTTATGTAACAACAGGATTACACATGAATTTTATATATGAGGTACTCTATTCCTTTTTTTTTTAATACCAAAGGTAAGATACTCAAGGTCAGATGGCTTACCTTATTCCTCTTTGTTTTCTTAATACATGGTTCACAGACATGTTCAATGAAATTTTGAGGAATGAATAAATGACTCCATAAATAAAAATTATAATTACAACACATTAAGATAAACTTGGGTATGAATTTCACACATCATAATATAAGTAACTGCCAAAGAATGAAAAAAGTACATATATATTGGAGAAATTACAAAGGACTGAATTAAAATAAAAATGAAATGTACCCTGGCCTTTAAAGAATTAGTTACACTTACTCTAGAAAGGCAATTATTATTTCATGAAAGAAATCAGGCTCTGTGTCACAGAATATAGGATTAATGAAGAGTTGTTGCTCTTCTCCTTGGCCATATCTGGCCCATTCTCCTTCCAAATTCCTGCTCCTTTTGTGTGCTAGACCCAAAGATCAGAGAACATTTAGAGGAGATTAGAAAGGCAAACTCACAGAAGCAGAGAGTAGAGGAGTAGTTGCCAGGGGCTAGGGGAATGGGAGAAATAGGGAGATGTTAGTCACAGGGTACAAATTTTTAGCTACTAGCTGAATAAGTTATGGGAATCTAATACACAACATGACTGTAGTTAATAATACTTTATTTACTGGAAATTTGCTGTGATAGTAGATCTTAAGTGCCTTCACACACACACACAATGGTAGCAATGTGTGATTATTAACGTCTGCATATAATTAATCATTACACCATGTATTCATATATAGAATCATCACATTGTACATTTTGAATATATTCAATTTTTATTTGCCAATTATACCTCAATGAAGCTGGAAGAATGAAAAAAAAATGAAAAAAGAATGAAAAAATAAAGTGCCTAGTTTGAAATTTTGAAATCACAGCTCTTTCATTGAGTGCTCTCATGAAAATTTCATGACCTCTTTATAATCTGCAATAAATGGAAATGATAAAGGAACCCATTTCACAGAGTTCATTGAAGAGTTAGTTGAATTAATAAATGAAAATCACTTAGTACAAGGCCCAACACTTGGAAAGCACTCAGCATACTTAGTAGTTATTTTTAGTGAACAAGATTATAGTGACTACATCTCTGTTATAACAATTTCTTCTGTAACCTCAAAAGCTTGTCACTCAATTTGATACAGTGAAATGTAAAATTATGTCACTTAACAGTTTGCAGATTCCAACAAAGCTCATATGGTGAATATGAAGCTCATACACCTCAGCCATAAATTCGGGGAGAAATGCTGGACTCACTTCAAAATGGATGGAAGCTATAGTTTAATGCAATAACTACTAACCTCCATCATTTTTATATGAGGATTTTACTATCTTCAGGTATTTGTCTTCTAAGAGTTATACATCTGAGCTCAAATATTCTTAAGTATCTCATAAATAACACAAAACTACATGAGCTGTTTCTTGACATGTACATCATGAAAATTTCAGTTAACAGTGCTAATAAAAACGATCATCTCAAGATCTAAGATTTGAGTTTATAGTACAAACAATTATTAAGTAGGCAACATTTAATAAATTATAGTTAATCTTTACTACAGCAACAATAAAACTACTTTATGTTGTAGAGATTTAGATTAACTCAGAGGTCTCCAAGGGAATAAGGACTCATTACATTTGTCTGGAACTTTGTACTTAAAAGAAAAAAAAAATTATATATCAACATAACCACTCATCAGAAAAAGTTTGTATTATTACATTTATTTTAAACATGATGAATCTAATATGTAAAGACCTGAAGTGACAGACACAGAATCACAGGAGTGTCAGGTTGAATCATCAGTCTCTTTTTGCCACAGCACAGTACCTAGCCCTGTGATTAGCTCAGAGTAAGAACAAAATAAATATATATTGAATAGCTGGGCTAATTAGCACTTAAATTAATGAAAGAATAACTATACACATCTTGATTAAACTGAGAAGAGATATAGGAATTTAGTAGAAACACAGAATGAAAAAGTGTACCAAATTACCAGGCTGCATACAGCTGGTTCCATGGCAGAGATGAAATGAGGACAAATGTTTTTGATCAAAGTCTTCTGTAGTCTTTGTAAGGCCAGTGGCTGATTTCATACCCGATCTTTTTTAGGACCTCACAAACTTATTTGAATACACAAAGGCAAACATGGATCATATTATATGTGAACTTTCAGTTGGCAGACAGTGAGAAATTAGAGTCATTGTTGTCTTTGAAAAGTTTGTTGTATTATTACGAAGTTACACTCTTTCCCTCAGACAAATGTGTTTTCTACAATGAGGATTCATAAAATAAAAAATTGTTTAAATTTTTGAAATCTTCTCCAGCCTAAATTTATCACCATTTTAAGCAATTTTCTTTATCCTCACCAGTGAATTTTGAATTATGGTTTACACAATAAAATAATGAGTATATTATACAATATAAGGGACCCACCTTAATTTAGATGAATAATTTGCTTATATCATCAAACATAAAGGATATAGTAAGAACAAAGTCGGCCAGGTGCAGTGGCTCATGCCTGTAACCCCAACACTTTGGGAGGCCGAGGAGGGTGCATCACCTGAGGTCAGGAGTTCGAGACCAATCTGACCAACATGGAGAACCCCGTCTCTACTAAAAATACTAAATTAGCTGGGCATGATGGCACATGCCTGTAATCCCAGCTGCTTGGGAGGCTGAGGCAGGAGAATCACCTGAACCTCAGAGGTGGAGGTTGTGGTGAGCCAAGATTACACCATAAAACTACTTTATGTTGTAGAGATTTAGTTTAACTCAGAGGTCTCCAAGGGAATAAGGACTCATTACATTTGTCTGGAACTTTGTACTTAAAAGAAAAAAAAAATTATATATCAACATAACCACTCATCAGAAAAGGTTTGTATTATTACATTTATTTTAAACATGATGAATCATCATGTTTTGCTCGGGCAACGAGCAAAATTCCATCTAAAAAATAAAAAATAAAAAGAACAAAGTTATTAAAAACTCATTTAAGTAACACCCATTTTTTATGTAGTTTGCCTTCTTTATTAATTCAATCAATATTTCATGACAATCTTCTATTTTCCAGTCACCTTCATAATGGGTGGTAAGACAGAGAACAAGACATAAAATGTACTGCTCTTAAATAAGTTACATTTAAATGGGGGGGGGAATGTATAATAAAAACATGAACGCATAATTAAGGTAATTTGAAATGATAATTAATAGTACAAAGGACATACTGGAAATGTTGTGGACGGAAACTTTAAGGATGAATTATGGCTGGAAAGGTGACCCAGTTGTGTGTTTCCAAGGTGATATGTGAGCTAAGATATAAATGGTAAGCACAATACTTCAAAGAGGAGTAGTGCAGGCAAAAGGAATAGCAAGTAAGGAGACTCCAAATTGGAAATAAGCTTAGGATGGTGGAAGAGCCGTATATAAAGGTCAGTGTGACTAAAACACAATGGGTGAGCGGTGAGGAGACAGTTCTAAAAGATAAGATTTGAGAGATATACAGGAATCTGAGTACCTAAGAGTCTTCTAGGCATGGAGTTTGCATTTTATATTGGCATCATGTGGCAAAGCAGTTGAGAAAAATGAGTTGATGAAAAGGGAGGGGGAGAAAATATAAAAGGCAGGGCCGACCTTGCAATGGGAGTAAGTTGTAAGATCCAGGGAAAAATAATGCTTATAGGGTTTATATAACATTTATTAGGTAAAATCTGGTCCAGTGAACTTCAGGGTGAATAGTGTGGTCAGTTGGTTGAAAACAGATTGGACCAAACTGTACAAATGGAAATATAATGATGTTGTAAAAAGTATTGTCCAGGTCTGCTAATGGGACTGAGTCAAAGCCAGGTCTGAGTAGCATCCGTAAATGTCTCCATCCAATTACAGGGGAATTATATGGGTTGGGAGGGGAGCTGGCTGAGCTAGGACAGAATACATTTAGGGTAATCTGAGGCTTTGGGTGAGGGTGAGAGTGGAAGGTGGATGGGGAGTGTGCATAGATAGCAAGCTTGGAGAGATCTGCAACGTAGTCTGGGAGTAGGGCCAAAGTCAAAGACAGGTACTACAGCTCAGATATGGAGTTCAAAGTGCAATTAAGTTAGAGTCAAAAGGCTAAGAGGTTGAAACCAAGAACAAATAGCTCACACCTGTGGCCATGAACGATAAGAAGACGCTGCATGTTGCAGACTCCATGGCTTTGGTGTGATCCTGGCAATTACAACAGCCTTGTAGGATTAGACAGTTACAGCAATGTTCAGATAATTAAAAATTGGAAGTTTTGTCTTGCCTGTTTAATGTCTGCTAAAAACATAGCTTAAAACCATTAATATAGGTGTTGCAGTCTATTTGATTCAGCATCTCAGTTCTATTTTTACGAAATGTACTTAACTAAGATAAAATTAGCTCAACTTATGCCTTTAATCTTTACAGACACATTTTTGACATGCATTTCAGTAAGAGAAGCCAGCATATGAATAGAGAGAGCATGTGGTCCTCCACCCAAGAGATAATGACCATCCCTGTTTCCTGCCCAATCTAATCGGAGCATTTCAAGTCTATATTTCAAAGCCAGATAGGCTTTGGGTCCTGGCCAAGGCACTCCAGACGCTGTCACATTGGCTTTCTTCCCATTGGCCCACTGTAATATGCAAAGGAGGGATCATGTTTAAATTTTTTAGTGCCAACTGGCTGATTTCACTCCCAACACAGTGTTCAACGCCAAGACCTCCTGTTCTGTGGTAACAAAGAAAGGAAGGGTCAGCCAAGATGATTGCAAATTAACCATATACAGAGCCAATATAACTATACTCTTTTTAAAAAATGTAATTTATTATAACTTTCTTACACTTCCATTCTAGGAAGAAATTCATTTTGGATTAGATAAGTTTCATTTATTCAAAAAAATTCTCTATTAAGTGCTAGGGACTGTGCTAAATACTGTGTATACAGTGTGCATTGATACATGAACATATTGACATTAACATCAATAACTTACCTGAAGGAAACCATCAAGGCTCAATGATAAAACACATTGGAGTGACAAAGTTGGAGGAACCAAGGACTTAGGCAAGCAAATCCAAAACAACCCATTTGAAGAAAAATAATGTGTAGGTGTGTACATACATGTCATTGCCTATGTTTTATAAGTTCAGCATATTCCTTTCCATGTTCTACCACCTTCTACCCAAGTTCTTTTAGATTCATGTTCTGGCTTAGGTATCTTGAAAAAGCAAGTCAACAGGCAGAAATAGGATGTCTTTCTTATTTCTAACACATCTTCAGTGACTATAGTAACTGCTTTCATCACAACTGGTCTTTATCTCTTATTAAGGTCACAAAATGAGATTTCATAAAGAGCTATTTAATATAGACAAGTTGATCTCAACATCAAGTATTAGCATCTGTCATATTTGACTCGAAGGAATACTACTAGGTACTCTGCAGGATCTAATTATGGTCCTTACCATCAAATTTGTGACCATATACAAGAAAACTTTTTAAGCAATGATAGAAGATACTTTTAAAAGTATATTTCTGGTGCATGCTATGAAAGGTAGTGGTTTTACTGGTTGTACACTATTTTATTAGACAAAAGGTGCATGAGCTGTTGCTTCATTGATCCAATGGTGACTTGAAGCATATCTTGTTAATGTTCCCAGCCTTGTCTGCAGGCCTTACACAAACTAAAGAACCTCCTCCATGTCTTGGTTGGCCTCAAGGCAACATCTCCATATATAATTGCTAACATCTCCAAATGGATGTTAATGTACTGTCTTCTTATTAGGTTCTGTATTCATGCCCCTAAATTGACCTCATTCTATCAAAGTATCATTCCATGTATCTTTCTGTAAGATTTTATGTGCCTACTTCATTTTGAAAACTGTAGATACACCCTTTTTTCATTTAAGCTTAGCTTTGTATCGATGTTTTGTTCCAATTTTCAGTATTACTAAATTCTTAGCATTATGTGGGAAACAGAGCTAGCTGGAGGGTGTTTACATTTGCTTAGGATATCTTGTTGCTTAAAGCAGAAATCTACCATGTGAGATATTTGAATATTGGTTTTCTCCAAGGTCTTAACAATGCAGGTTTCATAAAGTTTGATAATATAATATAAATTTGTGTATATAAAAATGCACAGGGTATTTCAATATTTATGATAATTTGAGGTTTTGTCAATAGTATTCACCATCATATTAGATTAGCTAATGTCATTTCATATGAGTCAGAGGAAATAAGAGATAAGAAAGAAAATAGTTTGATCAGAGACAAAAAAAAAAAATAATAATCCAGCACAAGGAAATTGAGTGGAATGCAGGTTGATTTGAATAGTGAAAAGGGGAGATATTCTGAGTGAAGGAGACTGATTCTCGCAGAAAGATCTCAGGATTCTAAGGGGAACTTTTTCCGCTTCAGAGCAATGTTAAACCATGTCCCCTTTAGTATAAACTATTGCAGTCAAAACCTTTATATTAATATGTGAGAAACAAGTAATTTCCCTGCCAACTGGATGTTCCAAATTCAGAATTTCAGGGAAATTATCACACTCCCAGAAACAGACTGAATATAGAATATAACGTTACTTCCTTTCATGTATAAAACAGTTGTATTGAAAGCCAATATATTGCTATGTGGGGAGTGAGGAGGAATATGAGAACACGGAGACTGAAAGATAAATAATAACAAAAGCTACTTGTAAAGAACTTGGTGACTTTTTGTTTGATTTTTGTTTTGTTTTGCTTTTTTAAAAAATTAAAGCTCTGAAGGAGACTATACAAGTTTACTTGACATAATTTTTCAGGATCGACATCCCTATCACATTAATCTATTTCAGACATGACTTTCATCCAGTAAAACCAACTCTGGTGATCCAGATGCAATGGCAAACAGCAGGGTCCATGTTATTCTTGCTTAGCAGAATAAAATAAAGCAATGTGCTTGGAGAGTTTACCCTATATATTTATCAGAGTGGAAACCAGAGGATTTCATGTTCATCGAAAGATTAGAAAGACTATGGAAGATAATTGTAACCCAGTTTGTAAAGTCTCCATAGTTACTTGGAGAATGTTGGAAGGCATCTTTCCTTTTCTAGTGAACCTGCAGGCTCACTTAGGCAGGGCCGTGTGAGTGCTAAAAATTGAATTATAGAAACGTTAAGGAAAAAATATTTTATGACATTCAAATATATTCTGTATACTTGAGATGAAAAAATACTTTTCCCTTAGGTAGTTAAATGTTGCCCTTACATGTGCATTACCTTTATTTGTTTACCTGTGCCAGCGATTCTCAATCTTGCTGCACATTAGAATCACCCTCAAATAGAGAATTCTGGTATCTCGCTTTCCCCAGAGATATGTTAAATTAGAATCCTTAGAGATGTACTGTGAGCATCTATGTTTTAAAATAACCCCCAGATGATCTGCAACTGAGATAAGCAGAGCTTTCTCCCTACTCCCACCACTATCCTATCTACAAAGGGGAATTTCAGTGCTTCTGTTGTTTGAATTATCTGAAACTTCAATTTGTAAAGTCCAAATTCAAAAATGCCTTAAATACATGATTACAACATAAAATACTCATAAGAGAAATTGCTTTGGTTTTCAATGATGTTTCTTAAAGATGTCTAATAAACTAACATAGAATCATTGGTATGTAAGATTGAAATGATTTGCACAAACCAATGCAAGTTCCAAATTTAAAAAAAAAAAAGAGTTTGGACCAGGAATTTCTGAGTACTAGTGGTACAGATTCTTAATGTGTTCACACATTATTTCCATTGTTTCTGTGTTAGGGAAATTGGGAATGAGGAGAATAATGTATATTGTGGAGACATCATTTTAAATACAAAATGTCAAACATCAGTTAAACTAAAAGCTTCTCATATCCTTCTTTAGGATACGTAATGTCACTACAGTCTTGAAAAATCTTGCTCTGGGAATAAACTTTTCAAACACAAGTTGATGCCATTTTATCTTATTACTGTTAGGTTTTGTTACCCTCTGAAAGACATCTAAAAAGTAAATGTCTTTAAACTAAATGATATTCAGAACCAGTGTTTGAAATGGAGATTCTTTTTATTTCTTCATTTCTGAAATTCTTTTAGTTTTTGTAAAATTGTCTTTAAAACTATGTAACTATCATCTAAGAAGTAAACTTCCACTAAAGAATAGTTAGTGAACAGCTCTGAAATGTATTCCTCATCCATTCACACAACATATATTTCCTTGATACCAGCTCATAAATCTATATACTCAATGTGTTAGGTCCTGAGATTATCATGGGAAATCAAACAAAGTCTCTAACAACTTTCATAAGAGTTTTTAAAAGGGAAAACATAGAATAGTGGTACAACTTTAATACAGATTTTGAATAAAAAGAAACATGTTAGGATAGAAACATCTGTCTGGAGGTCAAAGCAACTTCATCTTGGATGCTAATCCACTATGCTGGCATCTGATTAACCCCAGTTCCAGGAAGGCCTATAAGAATTCCAGCTTATGTATTGTTCCTTGTTTCTTACCATAAATTCTGCCATTAGGTCAAACAACCTTGATGTTATGATACCTCAATTGCTCTATACATCCCTTCTGCACCACCCTTTCCCTGTGGTATATAAACCCTGGGTCTAAGGGGCAATGGCACAGGGATTCACCATCTTATCTTGCCACCACCTGAGACGCAGATGTGGCTTCCGTTTGTAAGTCCCGCTTAAATGTTTCTTTCTGAGAAATTGGATTTGTCAGCCTCTTTCTTTGGCCTCTTGTCTTCCTCAGACTTTGGGGTAGTTTTGCATGGTTCATGGTTCTTACTATTGATTTTGAAATAAAAAGATCATTGTTGACCTATAGGGGAACTGTTTTAAGGAGATTTATATACGCTGGGATCACATTTTTGAAAGGTAAAATATTCTTTGCCCAATTAACAATACCAGTTCAGGAATATTTATTTACTACTTCTACAAACTGATGATAGTGCAGTACATTTTGATGTTTGGGATTTAAAAATTTCTGAAGATAATATATGGTTAAATATAATTGAAGACATGTCAAGTACATGTCCACTCAATCATACAGCTAATCTTTCCCCAAAACAGCTCCTCTGATAGTCTTCCCTATCAGTGAAGAATCCATCCTTCTAGTTATTTAGGCTAAACACATTAAAGTTAGACTACGTTGTTCTTTTTTTTTTTATGTTTTGCTTATATACTTGTGTGAGTTTTCTAGTTTTCTTCGTTAGAATGTAAACTCCATAAAACCAAGAATTTTGGAGTGTTTAGCTCAATACTTCAATCCTGTCAATGCATAACATGTGGTAAACATTCAGTAACTGCCTAATTTTGGTGAATAAAATTGCTTCTAAAAAGCATTTGAGAAAACATATGAAACATCTTATTAGGCCCGGCGTGGTGGCTCACACCTATAATCCTAGCACTTTGGGAGGTCGAGTAGGGCGGATCAGCTGAGGTCAGGAGTTTGAGACCAGCCTAACCAAAATGGTGAAACCCTGTCTCTACTAAAAATACAAAAATTAGCCGGGCATGGTGGCAGGTACCTGTAATCCCAGCTACTCGGGAAGCTAAGGCAGGAAAATAGCTTGAAACTGGGAGGCAGAGGTTGCAGTGAGCTGAGATCGTGCCATTGCACTCCAACCTGGGCAACAGAGTGAGACTGTGTCTCAAAACAAAACAAAACAAAACAAAATTATACTGATACAGTGGCTTTCTCAGATATCAAGCTTTCTAAATAAGAGTTTAATTATGCTAATACATATGAAGATGCTAAAAAACAGGCTTTTATTAGCACTGGGAAGTAAAGTGGAATTGAGGAAAGTGGTGTCAACCACTATAAAATCACTCTTTCCAAAATTCTCTATCCAGTTATCTTAGTACAGATGACAATGCGCTCTGCTTTTTCTGAAGTCTCAGTGCCTTTACATGGAAGAACATGGAGTTGAATAACTCATTTCTGGAGAATCTGTGTAGAATGCTATCCATCTCTATTCAGACTTCAGAAGATCCTTGAGACTAGGGCTGTGTCTTTTTGTTTGGTTTTGTTTCACCTTAATTAGGACTAGTCAAAAGTTTGCATGAAAGTATTGGCAAATTTACCCATTCAGCAAATAACTGATAGTAAAACAGTTTAATTGCACTAAAAAGACTTAAAACTCTCTAAAATAATTAGGTAATCAAATTGAGAGAACTCTGAAGACAGAGATAAGTGACAGAACGTTTTTTCTTTGTATCAGCCAGTTCAAGTTGAAGCCTCTGGTCTCTGGCTGAAAGACTGTTTTCACCAGCCCCTTGTCTACCAGGTCTGGGAGAGTTTTTAGGCTGTGATGTGAAAATAAACCTGTATTTTTATTAAAAATGTAGATTCATGGGCCAAAAGCCATTATCTACCAAATCAGAATCTGTTAGTATAGGGCCCAAAAACTTACAGTTTTAATAAATGTCCCAGATTATCATTTAACTCTAAAAATTGAGAACAGTGTCGCTTAGAGATTATAGCCAAGTGCTGAGATTTACCCATTTTATTTCCTTCAAACTGTATGGTATATATTTCTATTTATTGTTTCTTGCAATCAAAAGTTACAATCTAATGTTGTCAACCCAAAACCTTTTTAAATAAACAGTGGGATATAATTTCATTAAAAGTTTGATCCTGGCTGCTAAATCATTTTTTTTTAACCCAACCACACACTCATAGCCCTGCTACTGTCTTAATGTCCATTTTGCACCTAGCATGACTTCTAGAGTAGGAAACAACTCTGTGTTTTAAGGTGACAAACCATCCTTGACCACAATATTGGTGATTCACACTAGAGTCATGTTGTGAATTTAATCATTTCTGAAATATTAATAGCTGCACCCAGATGAACTTGGGCAATCTGATAATATTATCAAATGGTTCCTCTGACTGCTGGCAGGGAGAAGAGGAAAAGTTAGCTTTTAGTTGAACTTGTGGTGTAAGGAAAAGTGTGGGATTGGCTTCTGAAATCTGCAGAAAGTTGAGTTTGCAAGCACACTAGGAACTAGGCACATAGCAAAGAGCTGAGTTTCAAAAAATCATTCAAGATACTTGGGTTCTAGAAAAATGATGAATTTTCTTCTGCTGGATAACTTCATATTGATCTTTTCTGGTTTCCAGAGGCCCATTTAATAGAACAAAGAACAAATTAGATGTGTCACACTGGGCACTACAAATATATTTAAATGATTATTTAAGCAAAAGCAAGTACATTGAAACTCTGCTCTTTAACTAGCTTTATTGATTGTTAGGTAAAACCTAACTATAGAAAACAAGCAAAATGAGTTTAGAAAGCAAAAGAAACAACAAACCCGCAAAAGACAAAAACAAAACAAAGAACTTTGTAGAACTGCTTTTAACTTTGTACATATCGGTGCTATGAAACTAGTAGTGCAATATCACTAAACAATGTAACAATAATTTGTCAAAAGTGGTTTCTAATACGTTTTTAAACTTGAATCTTACAGAGGAAAAATCTTATAATGTGAGAGCTTTAGGAAATAGATCTGGGCTATCTTACACCAAAGTGAGTTTTTGAAATTTAGAACTGATGATTTTACTCTCCTTTTCCATGGTTCCCTCCTGCTTCCTCTCTGAAAATACTGAAAACTCTGAGAATACTAAATCTATACAACAGTGTTTTATCTTAAGCAAACTCAATATTTTCATTTCATGAAAAATAATGGGTGAACACTATAAGATTGGTCATTAGTAAAATGCAGTTCCATGAAACTCTGAGTCAAAAAGAGGAGCAAAGTTTCAGATGTATTCATTCAGGTAATTTTGAGTGAAGCAGCTTTACAATTCTGTGGACATGCATCCAACCCAAAGTAAAACTGGCTAGATCCATCATTACTTTTATTTTATTTATTTGTTTTTTGGTGAACCTGAATACATGAGATTTCCTAATTTCTAGGCTTGAGTGATTTACTGTTAATAAATGCATGCCATTTGTTGCAATAAAAATTAATATTTTTCTTGGCACATCACAGAATAATGTAGGACACATTTAAATGGACTTGTTAATGAAATTTCTCATTTTTCAAAAACAATACCAGAAAAGTTCAATTGTTTATGATAAAATTCAATCAATATAGGTTAATGTGCCCTAGACATCTTCTTTTATATATTAGTATTAAAGTTTGCTTGGGCTTCTGTTGGGCCCATAGTTTTTAGTTTTTCAATATTATCAAAAACATACATAAACTTGGGTTTTAATCCCTCTGTACATATTTTACAAATAATATCAGCAATAATCTGAATAGTATAAGTGAATGAGTATAAGGCAACCAAACAAAATGCTTCTCTACAGACAGGAAGGAGCAGCTTAAAAAAAAAAAAAAAAGCTAACCTTTAATGAGTATATAGATTATATATAATGCAGCAGGCCTTGAGTTAGTTGCTTTACATCTTCTATTCCAGTTGGATAAGTGAAAAACAGAGGACCAACCAGTAAAACCACAGAGCCAATAAGCACAGAGCTAGAATCTCAACCAATGTCACTTTGTCTCCAAGTGACACTGGGGACAGTGTCCCCAAGGCATTATACTACCCTGATTTGCTCAGAATTGAGTTGACTCACCCAGAACTTACGGATTATGTCAGAACAAAGTTCACCAGGAATATAACCACCCAAAAAGAGGAAGAAAAGAGTAGAAGAGACAGTGATCTCATGGCATCCAGGTCCATGGAAATGACAACCAGAGAGTCCAGCTTTTGCTATGAGCTCCTTAGCAGTCAGGGCAAGAAAGGAAAGAGAGTACACATAGCCTTTATCACCTGGAGGAGGGAGAAGGGCAGTTTGCAGAGTAAATAGGCTCGGTCACATTTCTGAGTGAAAATCAAATAGAGTGATGGATTATGGAATAGAGCATTCCCTCCAGGGAAGAAAGTCCCTCCTGACACCTCAGTAGATTCAAGGAATCAATTCTCAGGCCTGGTTTTGAAGTTCTGCATGGAAAGTCTGAAAACCTGGTTATTTGGTGCATTGACAATGGATTTGAAGTTCATGTTCAGAGAAAGCATGACTGGTCCACTGTGGGGCAAATGCACAATTTATGATGTTGGTGACTGTGATAATCCATTTTAGGCATCAACATGCCTGGACGATGGTGCCAAGCTATTTGGTCATACACTATTATGGATGTTTCTATGATTTTTGTTTGTTTGTTTTTGGATAAGATTAACATTTAAATCAGTGGACTTTGAGCAAAGAGTGAGCCTCATCCAATCAGTTGCAGGCTTGAATTGAACAAAAGGCTGACCTCCTCTGAGCAAGAGAAATTCTCCAGCAGACAGCCTTTGGACTTCATCTGTAATATTGGCTCTTCTGGTAAGGAGCTGCTTTAAGTAAGATCTTTCAGCTGGTAACTCATCAAGAGTTGGATAATTATAACAACAGTGATATAATATGCTTGATTGAGCACAGTGACAAAATCACTTCTTGAATCATTTCCTTTCTGTGTCTCACCTTTCTTAGTACCTTCCTCATGATGTTTTTGTGAACAGTCAATAAAAATAATAATTATTCACACGTTAATTCAGAGAAAATACTTTGTTTTATTTCTATCCTAAGTGTCATTCCTATTTTAGACTGGTTTTTGAAGAGCATATTTTGAGACCTGAAAATCATTCTAAATAAGCAATCTTCAGCCCTTGTCTGAAAAGCAACAAAATATCTTCCTCTTGAAATGTATCACTTCTCATTTTAGAAAAGTCTATTAAAAAAATGCTGGCTAGATTGACTTTATTCCAGAAGGTTATGTAACATAGAATTTTTTAAAAAAATTTCTATGGGTTTTTAATCACTGTAAGTACTTAAATGTTATCGAATAACTATCTCATTAAAAGTCTTATAGATTCTAAACGGAATTTCAGCACGAAGAAAAAATTTTAAACAGCATATAAAACCATCAATGGGTTAGAAATTTTGTAGCTTCTTCATTTTATCACATGTAATTATTCAGAGATAAGCAAGAAAATGCTTAAAAGTAATATTTAGGACTATCAGAGCCCCTATACAATTAATGTGATTAAAGCAGAAATGGGATAGGTGAGGTCTAAAGGAACCAAGCCTCATCACAAAATCAACTGAGAAAGCCATTCCAGTGAGCAGAGATCATACTATTCCCCCACCTGCAACCAACAGTCTCTTCTCATGGTTGGTCACCCTGATGTGTTTTTGCAGCAGAGATCCCAATACTTGAAATGCAGTAAATAGTATTTCAGGGCCTAATTTTGAAACGTTTGTCATGGAGTTGATAATTTCTAGAATAATCCCCTCCCCTCCCCTCCTCTCCCCTCCTCTCCCATCCTCTCCCCTCCTCTCCCTCCCTCCCTCCCTTCCTTCCTTCCTTCCTTCCTTTCGTCTTTCCTTTTTTCTGATATTTCTTCATTTCTTCCTTCACATATTTAATACTTTACATGGACACTGCTAGAGTCCTTCCAAAACCATAAGGCTGG
>NW_012116155.1:1922678-1923335 GCF_000951035.1 Colobus angolensis palliatus | reverse complement strand
TGTGGAAACACTGCCACTTTGTGGCTGAAACTGAGAATGTATTTTTTTCACTTAAAGAGCTCCTTTCCCCTCATCTGTCTGGCTACTCTGTGTCTGCATGCTGCTAGAAAACAACAACAAAAATGCTGGCTAGCCTTGCAAACATCAAATGACCCTCAACACTGCATAATAGTCTTACTACATTTCATTGGTATTGAGACTTCCCTAATCTCTAAAATGACTAGTGCATACCTGTTCAATTTTTTGTCAAGATTTCCACTCCAACTACCCTATTCTATGACCACCAGAGATACAACTGACAAACTCCACTTATATTCATTATGGAAATAGAAATGATCATTCATATACTCTTTCAAGAACATACACAGATTTCCCCTTATTGCTGAATAAGTTTCTTTTCTGTAGGGTTAACCTGTGCACCCCCCAGCTTCTGATCTAGATATGATCCCTTATGATGTAATCAATAACTTCAATCCTGAAATTATCCTGAATTACCTTAGAATATCAATCTCTCCCATTTACTGGTTCATCCCTATCACACTATAAAAATTCTCCCGCGTAACATTTTAGAAATAAAAAGCCTGTAGTCCCAACACTTTGGGAGGTGGAGGTGTGGTGGATTGCTTGAGCTCAGGCATTTGAGACCAGCCTGGGTAA
>NW_012116155.1:1915821-1922417 GCF_000951035.1 Colobus angolensis palliatus | reverse complement strand
AAAAAAAAAAAAAAAAAAAAAAAAAGGGAAAGGAAGAAATCTAGCTATGGTTTGACTGTGTCCCCAACCAAATCTCATCTCAAAATGGAATCCAAATTGTAACCCTTACATGTTGAGAGCGGGACCTGGTGGAAGGTGATTGGATCATGGGGACAGTTTACTCCATGCTGCTCTTGTGATAGTGAGTGAGTTCTCAAGAGATCTGGTGGTTTGATAAGTGTCTGGTGCTTCCCCCCACCCCCTCCACCCGAGGCCTTGCAGAGAAGATTCTTTCTTCTCCTTCGTATTCAGCCATGATTGCAAGCTTCCTGAGGCTCCCCAGCCATGTGGAACTGTGAGTCCATTAAATCTCTTTCCCTTATAAATTACTCAGTCTCAGGTAGTATCTTTATAGCAGTGTGAAAACAGACTAATATAAAAGAAAAATAGTACAAAATATGATTTATTTATTCATGTCCTCTTCAAGTATCACCAGTTTGTCCATTTATCTGCTTCTTTTCAGAGCAAAATATATACTTTTTTAAAGTTTTCATTTTCCTCTCTATCTCTCCCTTCCAGCCAAATTTTGATAACTCACTCCAATCCAGCACAACTCCACAAAGTATTCTTTTAGTAACGTCATTAGTACTTTTCATGTGGTCGAATATTAGGTTCACTTCTCTGTTCTTGTTTTTATCAACCACTCAGCAATAGAATACACAGTTGAAGCAACCTTCTTGAGACATTTTCTCTTTGTTTTGTGACATTACACATGCTGGTTTTCTTTCTACTCTGATATGGTGAAAAGCTCAAGAGCTGCACTCTGGGATTCCTTATTCCTCCTCTTAAGTGATCCTCTTTAGTATCACGGAGATGATTATGACAGAGGAAATGACAAGCAACTGTGTTAATATTATGGGGCAGAAAGATTTGCCCCAAGTGCTTTTTCTGAAAATTGGTTCATTTCTCCATCAGAGAAAGAATATGATCTCTTCCAGGATTCACATCTCCTCAGTGTAGAAACACATTCAGAAACTACAGCCATAAGCCCACCCTTTACATATTCAAGTTAAGATGTAAACAGTAAACACATGGCTTACCGCACTTTACATAGAGAATGATAGCTTATTAAGGACTAGCATGCATTTTATCATTTTGATTATGCCTTCATTTGCATTATTGGCAGTGCTTAGCCAGCTTCAATTTCCGCTCATTCAAACTGAGAAGAAAAAATGATACACGAATGAGTCAAAAACCATAGATATTTATTCCTTCTTTTCATATTATTTCAATCTTGCAAATATAACTGGGCTAACATAGCCTAACCCTTCTACATAGTCATTGTATATCACTGGGCTTGAAACAAAATGTACAAATTCAATTATGCACACACATAAACACACACAGATTCATCATGAACCTTTAGCAATATGTACATTAAAATGATAAATGTTAAAAGTTCCCTGACATGCTGACCACCCCAAATGTAATCAATATGTCTAGTGTTTCTGTTATTTTCTGTCCAAATCAACTGTGGAAATCCCAGGGAGAGTTGCCAGATTTAGAAAATAAAAGTACAGAACTTCCAGTTATATTTGAATATCAGATAAATAATGAATAATTTGTGGTCATACTTACATGAAAATATCATTCATTGTTTATCTGAATTCAAATGTATGTAGGCATCCTGTATTTTATAAGGCGACCTTCTTCCTATGGGGTCCTAAAAGTTTAATAGCCTGTAGTGAACTTGGCTCTTACTGGAAGTATGACCACCTCATTGCATGAAACTTAGCAATAATTGGAATACCTCAATTTACATATTCAGATTTTTACAAAGAGAGGTTTTTGAGTTTTTTGCCCAAACATATATGTAAGATCAAAGAATCCCAATGGAATGGGTCTGAAATTTTTAGGAGGGAAAAGGCTTATTTGTAATCACGTCGGATGTGGTACTAATTTAACGGGAGAGAAGCAGGACCTGAGTGGAGGTCTAAATTCTCCATTCAATTCTGAAGAGAGAGGCTTTCAGAGGGACTAAGGGAAACATGCATAGATCTTCTTTTCCTTCTCATCAAAATGTTTGTACAGAGTATTACAACTATTCTCACCATAAATAACTTCGCCTTTTTTTTTTTTTAGTTGCAGTGTAACGAATGAACAATAAACTATAGATATGTTGTATAATTTAAGACTTTGATATATGTAAATACCTGTGCTATCATCATTGTAAGTTACTAGTTAATATGTTTGTCATCCTCACACTTTTCCTTATGTCTTTTATAAACTTTCTTCCCTACCCTCTTCCATAACCTCATAGTAGCTGAACTCTTTTTTCTTTTCTCTCACCACAGATTAGTTTATAATTTGCTAGAACTGTGTGTAAATGACTGTATAGATAAATGTATTATTTTTATCTCTCTTTTCTTACTCAGCATTACTCATTTGAGATTCATTCATATTCGTACATACACACACACACACACACACACACACACACACAGAGAGAGAGAGAGACAGGATGGAGAGAGGGAATTTATTTGTAATGCTGAAGAGTATTCCCTTGTATGTATATACCATAAATTCATTTATTCAACTGCTGATACACATTTGAGTTACTTCTAGTTTTTAACTATTAGAAGTAATGCTGTGAACATTCATGTACAAGCTTCTATATGGACATTAATTTTATTTCTCTTGGGTAAATATTTAGAAGCAGAATGATGGAGTCATTGCTAAGTGTACGTATAATTTTCTTAAGAAATTGTCAAAATGTCTTCCACTGATTGCACCATTTAACATTTCTAGCATCAATATTTGAGATTTTTTAAATACTCTAGTGGATATATATGTAGGTGAAAAAAAATTTTAATTATATGAGCCCAGAATCCAAGACAGTTCTACATGTAAACACAAATACTTTTGTATATTTTCATACAAGCTACATTTCCTAGGAGTAGAATTACTATCTAAATCAGCAGTTATTCTTGTAATTTTATCAAACGATTTTTTTATCATTTCTGAGAATCTTGTTTTTGATGGCAGTGACCCTTGTTTTACAATACCAGTACAATATGTTTATATGAGTGGCATTATTGCCATTACTTGCATAGCATTCATATATTTCAATGGAAGTATCTGATGGCCTCATTATGTTTCCAGTGCAGTTGTTCTCAAGCATTGACATACTAAAATACATATACTTTTATTATAAGTCACTTTTATTACAGTTAGGCAACTCTTTATATTTTAAAAATTATGAGTTTTATTTTAAACTAATTACATTTTACAATAGTTGTGGTAGGCTGAATAATGGTCCCCAAATATGCCCATGTGTTAAACCCAGAACTTGTGGATATGTTACCGTACACAGTAAATGAGACTTTGCAAATATGATTAAGTTAAGAATCTTGAAATGAGTCTATTTTTCTGAATTATCAAGTGGGCCAAATGAAACCACAGAGACCCTTATAAGAGGAAGACAGGAGTATTAGGAGAAATGACAGTGGAAGAATGAAGTAGAAGTGATGTGAGGAAGGGACCGTGAGCCAAAGACTGCAGGTGTCCCCTAGAGGAAGCTAAAAAAGACACTGAGAATATTTTTTTTCTCAGAGCCACCACTAGGAACAAACTACACCAATGCTTGAGCACAGTGTACCTGATTTGAGACTTCTGCAGAATTTGAAGATGATAAATTTGTATTGCTTGAAGATACTAGGTTTATGGAAATTTATTACAGTAGCAATAGAAATCTAACACTGTAGTAATGGGGACATTTAGAACTATGAAACATCAGGTCTTCAGAGGGATTAAGAATTATTGCTTTAGGGCCGGGCGCGGTGGCTCATGCCTGTAATCCCAGCACTTTGGGAGGCCAAGACGGGCGGATCACGAGGTCAGGAGATAGAGACCATCCTGGCTAACATAGTGAAACCCTGTCTTTCCTAAAAATGCAAAAAATTAGCCGGGCATGGTGGCAGGCACCTGTAATCCCAGCTACTCAGGAGGCTGAGGCAGGAGAATGGCGTGAACCCGGGAGGTGGAGCTTGCAGTGAGCTGAGATCCGGCCACTGCACTCCAGCCTGGGTGACAGAGCCAGACTCCGTCTCAAATAAATAAATAAATAAATAAATAAATAAATAATAATTATTGCTTTAGGTTGTAGAGACCTATGATGGTATATGAAGTATGTAGAAATGTGTTTTAGAATGGGATCACATTGATGATCTTGTGAATGTTCAGCTGGAAGGTGAGGGTAAGTCTGGAGGAAGACACTATTTGAGAGCGTGTTTGAATGACACAGACAGGTTATTAGAGTAACATGACAGTTGATAGGAATAACCAGCAAGGGAGAGGTTCCTACTAGATTTGATAGGTAGAATTGTGGGGCTTAGGAAACTTTCAGAGGTCAAGGTTAAGAAGTCGAGTAATGGTGGGAAAGAAGCTAGATGGGAGCCAGCAATTTAACAATAGAGGATAACTTTTCCATTGTATCAATGAAACATCTGAGAGTCACAGACATTAAATCACTTGACAGAGATTATACAAATAATAAAAAGAAACAACTGGGATTTGAATTTCAGTGTCTACAAAATGTGAGTTCTTTTCTCTGTGTCTGAGTGTCTTCTTTATATTGAGTCACCTGTGCCAACACTGAAGTGATAAGGACTGAGAGAAAATCAAAGGCAACAAATATGTCTGTGGTACTTCAGCTTTCAGTTGCAAAAGAAGGGGCAGCTGTTAAGTAAAAAATAGAAGAATTGCAAAGTGAGAATTTGAAACTGCAATATCTAAACTCTATCAATATGTTAATGATACTTGTTATTAACTCTAGGGTCAGGCACTGACAAATATATCGAGGAAACCTCTTCTACAAATCAAGTAATGAGATTTCTTTTTACTCCCTCCCCTTTTTTTCCCTTCTCTTTCTGCTTCTCCTCTTCTCTCTTTTCCTCTTTCTCCTCCTCCTTTTTTTCATCTTCCTCTTTCTCTTCATATTGATGTTTGTTATTAAGAGAATACTTAGTGCTATATAAATGGATAAAAGTAATATTTGAAAAGCTTTGAGTTGCAGGAAAAAAATGATCTGGGTTAAACATAAAATATTCTGATGAGACAGGTGAATAAATAGGACATATACTATTGTAAAGGATGTAGAATTGTATTTCTTCTAAGTGCCATAGAGTCCAATTACAATACAAATAAACATCTTTAGGAATGAATTGAACAATAAATAAAATGCCATCTCCTACTTTTCTTTGTGTCTAGTAACTCCTTATTCTGAATGGAAAAAAAGTGTATCGTGTATTTATCTTCAACAAATTGTTATTTTACATCTACTACATCTCTGTTTCCATGAAATAAGGAAGAAAGTTATGGTTCTCTGCGTTTAAGTGACTCAGAGTCAAATCCAAGAGAAAAAACAAAAAATGTTTTCTTGTAGTGTGAATTTTGAAAGAGAAAAAAATCAGAAACATTTGTAAGTAGAGAATTTATATTCCTACAAAGATGGGATAATTCTCTATAGACATGGGCACTGGGGAATATTCTAGACTAAGGAGACATCTCTGTTTAAATATTTAGTATTTTCTTCTTCATTGCCCACTAATCCTCCTCAGCCCCACAGGGCTGTTATTCCTAAACAGGCTTAGATGGATCACAGATCAAATAATCTCAGCCAGGCGAAGCCTATTAGAAGCTGATTATCAGAGAGTCTATAAGGATATAAGTTTTATTCTTCAATTTTCTCTTCTCTCCCTCTCAGTTTTGTAAGTGTGTGTGTGTGTGTGTGTATAGATATATATATAAGCATTTGTTTTAAATGACTGCCTCACTGTTTAAATGTGGGCCTCATTGGAAATAGAGGGGCATGAACTAAATGTCTCTTTAGCATCTTTTTATCTCTTTTCAGTTATTTATATCCACTATTCTGAAAAGATTTAATATAAAATATCCAGCCATAATATTTTTTAATATCATTTTTCTGCTGAGGAAAATAAAATTGCATTATGCTTGTAGTTTTATTGGCCATCATTTTCTCCAGGTTGTTTCTAGGCCATGATGATTTTTACCATTCCTTGTCTGATTTTGAAAATACCATTTATCCCAACAAATATGTTCTTGAAAAATCTAGATGTATACATTTTTTGGTGTAACTAATTATACTCTAGGCCACTAGGAAAATAGAAAATGCTTCTTTCCCTACAATTCTTTTCATCCCCTCTTCCATCTCCCCTTTCAGTTATCTATTGACCCTCAACTAGCTTTTTGAGAAGAGAGGGGTGTGCTGTACTCTAGCTCTGTGGTAGACCACAGGAGGAGACGTAGGTAGTGCAATAAAAACAGGTGAGACAGGAGCTATTCTCTCCTGTTCAAGAAAATAGAAATGATATCCCGGTAAACATTCAGAAATGTACTCTCAAATTCATCCTAAGTTATCAGTGTGTGCAAGGTATGATATAACAAATCCATGCCACTTATTCATCATCATTATTATTATTTACATAATAAGAAAGGATGTCTGGGTTAAAGAACTAGCAGCTCTAAGTACGTATGTGTGCATATATATATATATATATACTCTAAGTACGTATGTGTGCATATATATATATATATAT
>NW_012116155.1:1910382-1912209 GCF_000951035.1 Colobus angolensis palliatus | reverse complement strand
GGCTGCAGCAGCTGACCAGCACCGATTGTCCGGCACTCCCTAGTGAGATGACCCCAGTACCTCAGTTGAAAATGCAGAAATCACCGGTCTTCTGTGTCGCTCGCGCTGGGAGTTGGAGACTGGAGCTGTTCCTATTCGGCCATCTTGTTCCGCCCTTGTTGATTCTTATACATATTCAAGTAGAATAGGAGGGGAGCAATGATTGATATTTCCACTTTTGTTTAAACTCTGAACTGAGTCTTGGACATATGAAAGATTGTGAATGTCACGAATATGGAATCCATATAAAGCCATGTTATATGTTGACACAACTGCTCTTGGCTGTGAACTACTACAGGTTTTAATGCAGCTAGTCCCTCCACTCAGTTATTTGGAAAGGCATTTCTGTCAAAGTCATAGCCATACAGCTTCCAAATTGTAAAATATGACATGGCTTTCCAGAAGCTTTTCTGGAAATGTAAATATGAGTGTAAATATATAAAGCTTTGTCTCTATACATTCAGAATATTTGGATCAAATATTTTTGTGGGGTAGAGATTGTGGAGGAGGGCTGTGATTCTAAATGATCAAGATGGCTCAGTTTATTTACTTGTTTGAATTTAAATCAGAAAGAGTCATGAGACACAAATTATTTCCTTTGGTCACCAGCAGAAAAAGGCTATGCTATGAATTTTTTTCTTGCATTCCACTAGCAATCAAACTCAGGAAAAATATTGGTCACTGGCCTTCAGTTATCTCTTTTGCTTACTAATCGGCAGCTCACGGGTTATGAGGTATTAAATTCTCTTAAATCTAAAACTTCAAACTTTGGGGTAGTAAATCAAAATATGTATTTTTCAGAATATTAATGTGATACTTCACAATTTGATAGAGCTTTTCATAAGAAGATTTCTGTAAAGCTTAGAGGTACTACTTAAAGCTATTTGGGGTTTAATTTTCTTTTAAATATGTGTAGGGTGCTTCATGATATTACAAATCATTAGATATTAGAGATACTCAAATTATTTCTTTAAATGGTTACTTGCTCTTTTATGTAATTTAGAAAATAATTGAGAGATACGAGATGTTACTTTTCCAGTAAAGGTTATATACATATAATTCAAACACTTAAGACTTCATCAGAAGTAAATACCCATTGTTCTTCATAGAGTGAAAAATAACCATTTTAAGCTTCAACTACCAGGTACATCTACCCTTTCCATCTCCATACTTACCTCCACTATAAGCCTTTTTAGAGTATTTTAATCTACCTTGGGTTATAAATTTTTATTTCTTAGCCAAATATTACTTGATATATATGAAGTATATGGAAAATATTTTCCATGATCATTATTTGGCAACGTTCAACTTTGAAAATGCCTGTATGTCTACATGCTAATTTTCCCAAACTTTGCTAACTCTATTTAAAAAAAAAAAAAAATTCAAGTGCATAGTTCATAAGTCCAAGCATTTTGGGATTAGTTAACTTTAATTTAAATCTCTTCACTGCAATTTACTAATGGTTTGATATCTGAGTTGACTCAGTTTCAGTCTTTAAGTCAGTTTCTCATTTCTAAAGTAGGTGACATTGTAACTGCCCAAAGGGTTCGTCTTGCCTGTTGCCTAGACTGAACTGATTTATCAAGATGGGGGAATTGCAATAGAGAAACAGTAATTCATACAAAGCTAGCTGTGTCGGGGACTGGAGTTTTATTATTACTCAAATCAGTCTCCATGAAAAATCAGGAGTCAGAGATTTTAAGGATAATTTGGTATGTAAGGGGGCATTGAGTTGGGAGTGCTGATTGGTTGGGTTAGAGATGAAATCACAGGAAGTTGAAACTGTCC
>NW_012116155.1:1902408-1910227 GCF_000951035.1 Colobus angolensis palliatus | reverse complement strand
CTGCAAAGGCAGGCTAGGCCCCAGGCAGGAAGGAGATTTGTTTGGGGAAAGGGAGGTTATCATCTTTGTTTCAAAGCTAAATTATAAACTAATTTCCTCTTAAAGTTAGTTAGGCCTAAGCCCAGGAATGAACAAACACAGCTTGAGGGTTTAATGCAAGATGGAGCTGGTTAAGTCAGATCTCTTTCATTGTCTCAGCTATAATTTTGCAATGGCAGTTTCAACATAATAGAAGCTTGAGAGCATCATCCTATAAACCAAAAACAAACAAACAAACAAAAATTCTAAGTCCTTCAACCAACTGAATGGATCCTTATTCTTGGTCAAGAACATTCTAAAGGAAACCTGAAACAGGAGTTTAGGCAATGATGGAAATGGGTGGTCAGACATGCCTCATTAAACCTTCCTCTCGTTGGAATTCAGGTACAGCTGATCAAAATTAGCAATCAAACAGAGACCTCAGGAGTGACAGAACAGACTCTTTAAGCTGATAAGAAATGTTTATTATCTATTCTCTCTGAAGCTTGCTACCTGGAGACTTCATCTGTATAATAAGAACCTTGGTCTCCATAACCCTTTATCTTTAGATAAACTCAGTAAATTGCCAATCAGAAAATATCATTGAATCTACCTATGACCCGAAGAGCCTCCCCTGCTTCCCCCACCCCCATCCTACCTTTCTGGACCAAACATTTTACATATGTTGATTGAGGTAATAAATCCAAGCTGTAGCCTGACCACCTTGGGCACATATTGTCTGAACTTTCTGAGGTTGTGTCATGGGCATGTCCTTAACTTTGGCAAAATAAACTTATAAATTGATTGGCACTTGTCTCAGATTCTTTTTGGTTTACAAGTCCAACCAAACAACTAAGTTCATCTGCTCATTTGCTGGTAGTAATAGTACATCAGTGAAACCTATCTCTCTATTTTACACCAATATTAGAGTTGTTGACACTTCTGAGATTTAACAATGATGCTATAATACATTGAATATATTATAGTTGATGAGTTCATTTGGAATCACAAACTCTTTGAGGGAAAAATGTGTTTGTTATTTTAGTGCCTTCAGTGTTTATCAGGAAACAGTACAAACTGATGAATATTTGATGAGCAAAAAAAAAGCAAATTAAAAAGCTAAATGAATGAAGGAGGAAACGGTTCTACCATGGTCCATTCTGTGTACATATAAATGACTTTATATTTTTCAATGAGTTTACCCTATCCTTAAAGGTATTCTATGAAAGAATCATATTTATTTTCATGACAGCTATGACTTTTCTTACAAAATTCATATTCTCTCATTTTACCAATGGCCACATACATGCTGTAAATTTTCGCCCCCATAATGGTAAGTACTTAGATATTCCCTTTACGATTGGACTTATTTTATATATGAGAAAAGTGAACTTGGAAGTACTGGCCATTTGTTCTGCATTAGGACATGTGAACATATTTGCATGTTTTATATACATTTAATATACTATGTTTTATATACATATTTAATACAAAATATAAAAACAAAAAACAAAACATAGAAACAAAATGTTCTCTCATGGATAATGATATACTATTGTATTCCAGTTATCTATAACTACCCAACTAATTTTTAATCCTGTATTCTCAGTCCAGACGTTGAAAAGGAATTTGTCTCTCTCTGTCTCTCACATTGAGTGTTCAGGCATCTCATGGCTAAATTTACCACAGGGTATAACTTTTAGACACTGAGCCATTTTCTTCCTCAATCAAACCTGATGAATACAGAATGTATATCATGATCCTCCTCCCCACCACCTGAGGGCTTTGATGTCAAAAGATCTACCTAACTGGAAGTGTCATTGTATGCCTATTTAGCCACAAGGGGCAGGATTCCTTACCTGCTTTCTCCCCATAATTTTTATCATCTGTAGTGCCAGATATGTCTTATATCTTATAGATTAGTATTTAAGTTTATTATTAGGAATTGGGCTCGTTATTCAACGTCCATTTGCTTCCCTGAGCACTTGAGAAAACTTATCTAACACATTTTTAGTCCTCTCCCCTAGGGAAAATAAAATATCCTCTCCTTTATCTTCTATCTCTCCTTCAGGTTAAAAATCAGCTGAAATAACAGTGATGCTCACTGACTTCTACTGTTTCCGGATGCCTGTAATGCCATGTTCCCCTGCCTGATTCAATCTCCTTTCTCCCAATTTCCTCACAGTTGCTCAAACATGCTTAAACTTGCTGCACCCACTAGACACTATAAACATTGAATCACCATCTAGGACAATTCTTTACAGCTATGATAGAAGTTCTATCCACCGTACCTCAGTCCTCACTTTCTTCTCAGCCTTTTTCTTCACTGTTACCGAGGCCCAGCAATGGTCAGTTTAAATCCCAAATTTAATTACAACACTACTGAGAAGGTCATACATACAACACCATTTTCCTTACTTGAACCCTATAGAAAATCAGACCCGCCCCAGTTTCTTCATACCTTTAGTTTAAATTTCAACCTTTAAATGGATTGAAATACATACATTGTTACTATTTCTTCAACTCCTAGGCTTTTCCATTTAAGATGAATTTCATGTTTTTAACATTTATTTTACAGCAACAATAATTTGTTTTATGTTTCTGCTTATAAGACATAAACCATTCAACAAATTTAGATGGTTTTCAAAATTAATATTTGTTTTTTATGGAGATTTTTACAAGATTATAAAAGTAATGCAAAAACAGATGCTATTTACTGATATCTTAGTACCTGCCTTGCAAAATGCTATCCACATAAACTTATTTCATCCTCTCAAAACCTGTGTATAAGAAGCTGCACTTCTTTTATCCTCTCAAAATTTATGTATAATAAAATATCTTCATTTTCACATACTATTATAAGAAAATAATATATATATATATATTTCATTTCCACTCTCGTAAACTGAAGTTCATAAAAATTAAGTAATTTGCAGAGATAACACAGCTGGTTAGCATTTCAAGGGAGATAAATCTCATTTTATTGACACTTATTTTAGATATAATTTTAAAAATTACATATTATATATTTATGTAGGTATATTATACTTGATTTAGGATTGTCCTTATTTCTAAATAATTTTTCATATTTTTTCTATTTGAAAATTGGGCCAGGCGCGGTGTCTCAAGCCTGTAATCCCAGCACTTTGGGAGGCCGAGACGGGCAGATCACAAGGTCAGGAGTTCGAGACCATCCTGGCTAACACGGTGAAACCCCGTCTCTACTAAAAAATACAAAAAGCTAGCCGGGCGAGGTGGCGGGCGTCTGTAGTCCCAGCTACTCGGGAGGCTGAGGCAGGAGAATGGTGTAAACCCGGGAGGCGGAGCTTGCAGTGAGCTGAGATCTGGCCACTGTACTCCAGCCCAGGCGACAGAGCCAGACTCTGTCTCAAAAAAAAAAAAAAAAAATTGAACTAACATTATAGATACAAATAGGACCTCTACTTCTACTAAATGAGTTTCTTGATGAAATAAATCCTGTTTGGTTCATCCATTAAGTCCTCCTATCTTCCTAATTGATCTTTTTTAATCAATAGCATTTAATATAGTGTCTTAAACACACATTGTGAGTAATCAATAATTGTTTGCTGAATGAATAATTACCCATTACTTTGTTGAGTTTAGGACTTTGTCAGGCACACATCTGAAGCTGACATTATGGGGTTTCTTAAAGTAATTTCTGAGGTTTCCTGTTGCTACCAGAGGCAGAATTGTGACAGAGTGTGGTCTTGATCTGACTCACGTGACATGGTGTACATTTTAAAACAACTCTTCAAGATTTTTCATCCTGAAATTTTTCTACAATATTATTTAAAATCTCACTGCCTTGTTGAGTATCTGCAGATTCCAGCTGTGCTATCCACCTTCCGCACACTACAGCATTCCCATCAGCAAGGTTTCAAGAACTTTTGAGAATCCAGTGCATTTTTCTGATGACTTGTATAATTTTATGTATAAATGAATGAATAATGTAAAAGTAGAAATAGTTTCACAGTAGACTTAATAAGATGTATACAAAAAAAGTGAAATAAATAACTAAGTTTTATTTTGGAGAGTCATTCACAAATTTCTCAGTCCCTCTGCTTTTTCTAATACTACCAAAGCAATACTACTTAATACAATACAATAATACTTTTTCCAATACTACTGAGCTATTATTAAAAGGAATTTGTTAGAAACATCTCTATTTGTTTACCATTTCACAATAAAGTATGATTACTCATCTCATTTTTAATTAAAAAATCTTCTTCCATAATTTTTAGCTATTCCTATTTTCAGGCAATACATTTGTTGAAGGTAAATATAAGGGTTTAGAAGAGGGAACTCTTCTTCTCTGCTTAAATAATCTTTCTTTATTGCAGACCTATGTAGTTCTGTTATGTCATCCTTGGTAAAAACTTGTTTTATGTTATCACAAGAGTTATGTTCAAGGCACTGGTACGTACAGCAACATCGATTCTGCTATTATCAAACATATCAGCTTTGCTTCAACAGTAAATCACTCACAAACATTATATTTCAACTTTTCAGTTTTTGTCCCCATGTATATTAATTTTTAAGAAAATTTAAACTCCTAGATTTATTTTTGAAGCCTTTTATATCACTGAGATATATCATGGAGTTCCCTGAAGTAGATAATTTTTCTCCAGTTCTGTTTTTTAATACCTTCTCAAATTATTTTCAGCCTAGGCTTTACTGTCTATACTACATAAAATTGTAGACAAATTTATTATTTTTGAAATAAAAACTCCGTGTCTTGCTTACTATTTTTGAAATAAAAACTTCTGAATGTACTCTTTTTTTAATTTTTTCATTCTGAAATATTATCTGTAGAGTTTGTTGATAGAGAACTGTTACATATTAACAACAAAATGTTTAGTGGAAAAAAGAACATGTTAGACTGAAACTCAGAGCTCCCAGATCATAGCTCCAATTCTTCTATCAACTGGCTGCCCTTTTGCAATTTACTTTCTATATCTGTGAGTCTTTATTGATATTTGTAAAAGTTTTATAATAATAATATGAAGGTAGTGAAACAACAGTGAAAACACCTGAAAAATACCTTAGAGGAAGTATTGAAAGTAAGAACCATATGATATTTGATATTTGTGCCCCTGGTGAGTGGAATAGTACATGCAACTAATAAATACTTGTTAAGATTACACATATGTACTGTCATGTATATATACATGTTTCATATTGTATGGATTTTATGTAGTATTTTTCTTTGTATGAGTATAAAATGAAAACATTTACACATTGCATTTAGTTTAGACTGGAAGGGTAAAAGTTACCAAGAAACTCTATGCCCTTTATGAAACAGTATTGCACTGAGCTATATATTCTCTATATTTCTTTTAGAGTAACATAAATGCAAATACGTTAAAATTTTAACAGGGAGTGTTTGAGATTAGGCATTTGGATCAATTTATCTTTAAATTTGCCATCCTAGTTATTTTGAAATATAATTATAGTCACCAGGCTATGCAGTACAGCTGAAAACTCATTTCTTCTCTCTCTCCTGGAGCTGTGTACCCTTTGAGCAGCAACTGTCTCTTTCCTCCCTTCCTATGGTTGCCCCAGCCTATTGTAACCATCATTCTACTTTCTAATTTTATGAGTTCCATTTTTTTAATTCTTCATATAAGTGAGATCATGCAGTATTTGCACTTCTGTGTCTGGCCTATTTTACTGAAGTCATCTAGGCTAATCCACATTGTGGCAAATGATAGGATTTCCTTCTTTTTCAGGGCTGAGTAGTATTCCACTGTGCACTTACAACTCATTTTCTTTATCCATTCATGTGCATATGGGCACTTAGGTTGATTTCATATCTTATCTATTGTGAGTAATGCTGCAATAAACAGGAGAGTGCAGATGTCTCTTTGGGATAGTGATTTTATTTTCTTTGGATGTGTACCCAGAAATGGGCTTGCTGGATCACAGGTTATTTCTAGTTTTCGTTTTTTGAGGAGACTGCACACGATTTTTCATAATGGCTGTATTAATTTACATTCTCTCCAACAATGTACAAGTTTTTCTTTCTCCACATCTTCACCAACATTTACTATCTTTCATATTTTGAGAAAAGTCATTCTAACAGGTTTGAGATGACATCTTTCTGTGGTTTTAGTTTGTGTTCTCTAACAATTCATGATGCTATGTGTTTTTTTCATATTTCTGTTTGACATGTTTATCTTCTTTTGAGAAATGTTCAAATTTTTAGCCCATTTTTATATCAGATTACATGTTTTCTTGCTATTGAGCAATACAATTTCATTAAAGCTTGGGCAGTTGTAAGCCATTTTTCCTGTGAAGATGAATTGTTACAATGTTTCCTGGAGGTTCTATATAATGTAATATCAATAATTTAAAAATTCATTTAAATATAAATTTTTTCCTGTTTAATTTTTGAAAATGCACATAGTTGGAATTCATTATTACCAGTGGTAAAGAAAGTAGATGGTGGAGTGACCACTATCATATATTTGCTGTGTAAATTTTGGCAAATTATTTAACCTCTCTGAGCCAATATGCTTATCTTTAATTTGTGATTATTTTAGTTGTTGTGATGTAATGTATAGCAATGTATATGATGCAGCTACATTTTTCTATAACATAGTAAGAATCCTTAAGTAGTAAATAATATTATACCCATCATTCCCCCTCGAAAACAAAACTGTTTGTGTTGGTTTACATCTTTAAATTGGTAAAAATCATTTCCCCCCATTAACCCTCTTTTCCAACTTTTAAACACACTTGATTGTTCCCACTTTGAATGCTGTTTGCAGTTGAGCCTCTTTCTGTATGTCAGATGTAAGACTGTTAACAAATCTTTAAATTATTTAAAGAATTTAAAATTACAAATAATTTAGTTACAAGCTGCACATTTAGGCATTATTTCTCAAACTTAATCTGATGTAAACAAAGATTTATTTCACATGGAAATAATAACAAGTACTTGTGTGGGAATCAGTAATTCAATGTAGCAAAGGAATATTTGTCTGCAAAATGCTTTTGTAGTATTAATATCCTATTTTTAATGGTTAATATGGGTCCATTCTCTTCTTGAATACGTATTATTTACATTACTTTTATCTCATAATGTATTAACACTTTCAAACACTTCCACAATGGAGTTTGAAACGCCTGTGAAGGTTTATTTTCTGAAATTTTCAGCTATTGTTTTTATCCTGTATGAAATTTTGTTTGACGGTGACTGAAATTTTAAATAGTAACTCTATGAATAATTATTTGTGAGACTCAGGTGAGACTTAAAAAGTACTCTTTAGATACCAACTTTTCTTCTCTAGTGTCTCAACGATAAAGCTGAAATTCCTCTGCCTGGAAATGAAACCATCATCAGCTTAATACAACATAGCCTTCAACTATTGAAGCTTTCTCCCTAGAGCAATACATATACTACTTTTTATGCTTGCCAACCTCCATTCTGTTATCTCTTTCCATTTGATGGCATTTAAGACTAATTGCTCTTCCTCAAATATTCTTTTATCTCCAGGTCAAAATCCCATTCATCTTATAGGATAGACCCAGTTTCTAGACTTCTCACCTCCTTTATCAAGTCTGTCAATACTCTTCCAAAAGGAATAAATTTCTTATTTAAACACAACCTTTCACCATTATTGTGCCCACTTTTTAAAATTGTAAAAAACTATCAATCTCATTTCAGAAATAGAAAGAAAAAAAAATACTCCAAAAGAGTATTAACATTCTCAGTTTGATTCAACTTCAAACAGACCTCTTCCTGAATATAGGACCATCACTTGTGTGTTCTTAGAGC
>NW_012116155.1:1877601-1902358 GCF_000951035.1 Colobus angolensis palliatus | reverse complement strand
CTAACAGGTTTGAGATGACATCTTTCTGTGGTTTTAGTTTGTGTTCTCTAACAATTCATGATGCTATGTGTTTTTTTCATATTTCTGTTTGACATGTTTATCTTCTTTTGAGAAATGTTCAAATTTTTAGCCCATTTTTATATCAGATTACATGTTTTCTTGCTATTGAGCAATACAATTTCATTAAAGCTTGGGCAATTGTAAGCCATTTTTCCTGTGAAGATGAATTGTTAGAATGTTTCCTGGAGGTTCTATATAATGTAATATCAATAATTTAAAAATTCATTTAAATATAAATTTTTTCCTGTTTAATTTTTGAAAATGCACATAGTTGGAATTCATTATTACCAGTGGTAAAGAAAGTAGATGGTGGAGTGACCACTATCATGTATTTGCTGTGTAAATTTTGGCAAATTATTTAACCTCTCTGAGCCAATATGCTTATCTTTAATTTGTGATTATTTTAGTTGTTGTGATGTAATGTATAGCAATGTATATGATGCAGCTACATTTTTCTATAACATAGTAAGAATCCTTAAGTAGTAAATAATATTATACCCATCATTCCCCCTCGAAAACAAAACTGTTTGTGTTGGTTTACATCTTTAAATTGGTAAAAATCATTTCCCCCCATTAACCCTCTTTTCCAACTTTTAAACACACTTGATTGTTCCCACTTTGAATGCTGTTTGCAGTTGAGCCTCTTTCTGTATGTCAGATGTAAGACTGTTAACAAATCTTTAAATTATTTAAAGAATTTAAAATTACAAATAATTTAGTTACAAGCTGCACATTTAGGCATTATTTCTCAAACTTAATCTGATGTAAACAAAGATTTATTTCACATGGAAATAATAACAAGTACTTGTGTGGGAATCAGTAATTCAATGTAGCAAAGGAATATTTGTCTGCAAAATGCTTTTGTAGTATTAATATCCTATTTTTAATGGTTAATATGGGTCCATTCTCTTCTTGAATACGTATTATTTACATTACTTTTATCTCATAATGTATTAACACTTTCAAACACTTCCACAATGGAGTTTGAAACGCCTGTGAAGGTTTATTTTCTGAAATTTTCAGCTATTGTTTTTATCCTGTATGAAATTTTGTTTGACGGTGACTGAAATTTTAAATAGTAACTCTATGAATAATTATTTGTGAGACTCAGGTGAGACTTAAAAAGTACTCTTTAGATACCAACTTTTCTTCTCTAGTGTCTCAACGATAAAGCTGAAATTCCTCTGCCTGGAAATGAAACCATCATCAGCTTAATACAACATAGCCTTCAACTATTGAAGCTTTCTCCCTAGAGCAATACATATACTACTTTTTATGCTTGCCAACCTCCATTCTGTTATCTCTTTCCATTTGATGGCATTTAAGACTAATTGCTCTTCCTCAAATATTCTTTTATCTCCAGGTCAAAATCCCATTCATCTTATAGGATAGACCCAGTTTCTAGACTTCTCACCTCCTTTATCAAGTCTGTCAATACTCTTCCAAAAGGAATAAATTTCTTATTTAAACACAACCTTTCACCATTATTGTGCCCACTTTTTAAAATTGTAAAAAACTATCAATCTCATTTCAGAAATAGAAAGAAAAAAAAATACTCCAAAAGAGTATTAACATTCTCAGTTTGATTCAACTTCAAACAGACCTCTTCCTGAATATAGGACCATCACTTGTGTGTTCTTAGAGCATTAACTCTAGAAAATTAGCAACTATAAATTCTTTCTCTGCCTGCTTTGAAATGTAAATCTTTCTGTAGCTCAGGCTGGAGTGCAGCGGCTGGATCTCAGCTCACTGCAACCTCAGCCTCCCAAGTAGCTGGGATTAAAGGTGCATGCCACTAGCCCAGGGAATTTTTGTATTTTTAGTAGAGATGGGATTTTGCCATGTTGGCTAGGCTGGTCCAGCTGTCGATCTCTGTTGATCCGCCCGCCCTGGCCTTCCAAAGTTCCGAGATTACAGGAGTGAGCCAGCCTGCCCGGCTTCAATTCTGTTTTCTGTTTCAGATTTTCTTCTTTTAGCTTTATAATCACATACCTTTAATCCTCTTTTATTTTAGCTTGTACTTTTTAAGTAGTATACTTAAGATGCTTGGCATGATATTTTACTCTTTTTCTTTTTTGAATATAAACACTTTGAGGCCATGCATCTTACTCTGTAAGTTACTGTTATAGGACTCTTTCTTTAGTTCAGGTGAAGATGAAGTCCTTGTCACATGGACATGAAAAACTAGGCTCGCTCTAAGAACACACAAGTGATGGTCCTATATTCAGGAAGAGGTCTGTTTGAAGTTGAATCAAACAGAATGTTAATACTCTTTTGGAGTATTTTTTTTTGTTTGTTTCTTTCTATTTCTGAAATGAGATTGATAGTTTTTTACAGTTTTAAAAAGTGGGCACAATAATGGTGAAAAGTTGTGTTTAAATAAGAAATTTATTCCTTTTGGAAGAGTATTGACAGACTTGATAAAGGAGGCGAGAAGTCTAGAAACTGGGTCTATCCTATAAGATGAATGGGATTTTGACCTGGAGATAAAAGAATATTTGAGGAAGAGCAATTAGTTTTTTTTTTTTGAGACGGACTGTGGCTCTGTCGCCGGGGCTGAAGTGCGGTGGCCGGATCTCAGCTCACTGCAAGCTCCGCCTCCCGGGTTTACGCCATTCTCCTGCCTCAGCCTCCCGAGTAGCTGGGACTACAGGCGCCCGCCACCTCGCCCGGCTAGTTTTTTGTATTTTTTAGTAGAGACGGAGTTTCACCATGTTAGCCAGGGTGGTCTCGATCTCCTGACCTCGTGATCCGCCCGTCTCGGCCTCCCAAAGTGCTGGGATTACAGGCTTGAGCCACCGCGCCCGGCCCTGCAATTAGTCTTAAATGCCATCAAATGGAAAGAGATAACAGAATGGAGGTTGGCAAGCATAAAAAGTAGTATATGTATTGCTCTAGGGAGAAAGCTTCAATAGTTGAAGGCTATGTTGTATTAAGCTGATGACGGTTTCATCTTCAGGCAGAGGAATTTCAGCTTTATCGTTGAGACACTAGAGAAGAAAAGTTGGTATCTAAAGAGTACTTTTTAAGTCTCACCTGAGTCTCACAAATAATTGTTCATAGAGTTACTATTTAAAATTTCAGTCACTGTCAAACAAAATTTCATACAGGATAAAAACAATAGCTGAAAATTTCAGAAAATAAGCCTTCATAGGTGTTTCAAACTCCATTGTGGAAGTGTCTGAAACTGTTCATATATTATGAGATAAAAGTAATGTAAATAATATGTATTCAAGAAGAGAATGAACCCATATTAAGCATTAGAAATAGGATATTAGTACTACAAAAGCATTTTGCAGACAAATATTTTGTAAAATACACCTAAAAAAATCATGTATCCAAGAGAAAATTAAGTACATTTTTTGGTAATTCTTAGAACTTATAATTAAAATGCTACGTTTCAGATTTTTCAATAGCATCTCTAATAATGAGACAGCAAGATGGGAAGGGGTCTCCAGAGAAACTCCAACAGGCCTGCATACTGGGAGGAGTGTGCCCTGGGGTCCCAATGGGGTCACAGAAGTCGTGCTGTTTACAGTGGGGAGGAGCCTGGCTGCTCCTCTTCCTGGGTGGAACCTGGGATTCATTCTGTGAGGAGGATATTGCGGGAACAGATCTCTGAGCCTGCGGAGAGTCCCTGTTTCCTGTTTTTCTTTTTCACCCAATAAACCCTGCCTTCCTCACCCTTTTGCTAATGAGTTGATATTTTGTGGGTTTGTTTTCTATTTCATTTCATCCTCTATATTTTGTAGGGCCATTGGAAAGTTTTCCATGAATATTTATAGTTTAAAAATAGTAATGTTTTTGTATTTCTGACATAGCACTGACTTTTTGCTAACATTGTTTTTCTACATTTTATTTCCTCCACTAGATTTGGAACAATTTGAAAAGGGCAAGATTTATGTCTAATCTAACATTTTATATCACACAGTGTTAATGTCTTAAGCATAGTGAGAGCTCAGTTTTTATTTTCAGGCTTGCAGTTAATTGTTTGAATCATGAAAATAAGTTTAATAAACCAGTAGGGGTCTTTTAACACTACTGAAACATGTATTTGCTTATTATTTTCTGAGCAACAACAGGAGAATAAATTATTTTAATTTCTGCAAAGCCTTTCTTTATATTATTCTTAGAAATGGCATGAAAAATAAAATGTTCTTTATCACGCTCTTCTGTGACGTGCATGAAGCATTTTGTGTGTGGGGAGAGGACTATAATTTGAAAAGTATTTTGCCACACATGGGTAAAAGGAGCAGTGGCCTCCAACCTGAAATCAGGTTAATGAAAACTATGGTTATGTGACTCCATTGTGCTGATTAGGACCCAAGATTTTGCAGGCATAATTTATCAGACCAAAGCCAAGGAAACTGAGAGAGAATAAGTCAAGCTGTGTGAGCTAGTGCAACTCTGATTTTTTTTTCTTTTTTGGTATCATTGCCTAAATAGCAAACTGTCTAAAATGGTTAAAAATTCTAAGATTACATGGTCCTGTTCTAGACCTACAGAGTTCTTTTCTATCACCCTGCTCAACAGTGCAAACACTTTATTCAAAGCCAGATGGCACTAGTTTTTTCTGAATGCTATACGCAGACATCATGCATTTTCACTGCTAGGAATAACTGGGAAAAGAAGTGTTATCATATATCTGATCATATATATCTGATCATACTTTTTCCTTGTTTTAAATTACAAAATATTTTTAAACAGTCAAAAATATATACATTTAAAATATTTTATATTTTAATATTTTAAAATATATCATGTACTCTATACCTATCTATATTAATTTCAAACCCTGTCTATAATTAATTTCAAACCCTGTCTATCAAACCCTGTCCCAGAGTATAAATGAGAAAACAAAAATTAACAGAGGCTAGGTAACTAGAATAGATATTAGTTGAGCTGGCAGTTTAACACAGGTCTTGCCCTTTCCAAAGTTCATCCGTTTTGCACTAGACCAACCAAGCAATTTTTCTTAGAATAATGACATAGAATGTAAAATAATTTCTAGTTCACTTACAATTGATATTTGGTTCAATTATCCATTTTTGTCTCACTATTTTTTTTCAAATAAACAAGGACAATTTTTTTTCATTTTCTTTGGTTTTTAAATTTTATATTGTTTTCATGTCAAATGTCAGAGAAACATGAATAGTATTGTGCTGGAGGTGTGGTGGTTTCCAGGATTTGTTGTAGGGGTTTACCTATTTTTATTGTCTCATCTACCATGCACGCAGTCACAAAATGCTGTATTTACTTCCACATATGTGCTATTTCCTATCTTTGCTTTACACATGTTGCAACATTTTCCTTGAACTTACCTCCAGTCTCCATCTACCAGTCACTTGTCCTGCTGGTTGTCCTTGAACTCTCCTCTGTACCTCTGTGCATGTAAAGTGGATCAATCTTTCCTCAGCCTATCTCTATTTTTGTAATTAATAGAAGATGTTATTATCATGTCTTTCATATCTTCTTCTGACAGTAAACAGTGAACATTCAAGTCAAAGCTAAGTTGCTTATCACTTTGTGTCTAATGCTTGATGTCATCCCGCAAACAGAGTAGACTCTATGTCTGAATGAGTGCCTGAACAAATGCAGCAAAGTGGAAAGGACACCTCTTGAACCTGGCTCCTGTTTCACAGGATTTTTCAGAATTAAATAAAATATTATATATGAAATATTTATATTCTAGGGATATAATAAGAGCTATATTATAGATATATAAGTGCTATAACATATATTAATATATGGAAAATCAAGAAGACCATAATCAGAACTAATATTCCATCTTAGCCATCCTCATCCACCTTCATAGCTGATACTCTTCTGTGACCTAGAAGGATTCTTGCCTTTCCTTTTCCTTTTTCCTTCTTTAATGAGAATATTACTTAATAATAAAATACTTTAGCAATCATGTATTACAATAATTTCATTATAGGAAATGTCTATATATAAAATTTCAACTATATATAGATATTATATATTAATATATAGTTATACATTATATATCTATATAATTATATAGATATAGCCAAGTTTTCTCAAGAAGTTAGAAAAATTCAAAGTTAACAATCTAACTTTGCACCTAAAGGAGTTAGAAAACTAAAGAACAAAGGGATAGATATATATCTATATATATCAAGTTTCTTTATCCAATCTACCATTGATAGACACCTGAGCTGATTCCATGTCTATATTATATATATAGATATATAATTAGAACTATATATAATTGAGATATAATGTAATATAATTATATATCTCATGCAAAATGTGTTATACATATGTATATTACATTTTGTGTAATATTTAATTTCATTCTGCTCCATTTTTGTCTTGCTAATTTTTTTTCTCAAATAAGTGAAGACTATTTGTCTTCATTTTCTCTTATTTTTGAATTGTAAAATGTTTGCATGTTAAATGTCATGGAAACATAGATAGTATTGTATTGGAGGTGTGGTACATTATGCATTTGTGTAAATATATATATACATTTTGTATAATGAGATATATGATTATATATATATATATTTGAAATGGAAGCAAAACCACTTATATACGTGCTCTGTGTACCACTGAAGTGAATGGAAAAATGGGTTAATAGAAACTATACATCCTGGAAATTCTGATTTATGGGAAATGTATTATTTACTCTAGTTTCTTACATTTATGACATGATGAATTTTTTAAATTGAGACCTTCAAAATACTTATTTTGGCTTCTTCATCATATGTAGTATATTAAGCAGGTCTTGAATTGCTGTAAATAAATGCCTGAGACTGAGTAATTTGTAAGAGGTTTAATTGGTCGATAGTTCTGCCGGCTGGACAGTCAGTATAGTGGCATCTGTTTCTGGGGAGACCTCTGGAAGATTACAATCATGGTGGGAGGCAAAGCGGAAGCTTGCATGTCACGTGGCAAAAGCAGGAGAGAGAGATGGTAGAGAGAGGAGGTATCATACACTTGTCAATGACCACATCTTGAGACAACTCACCATTGCAAAGATACAGCACAAGAAGGGTAGTGCTAAAGCATTCATGAGAACTCTGCCCCTATGATCTGATCATCTCCTACAAGGCCTTACCTCCAACATTGGGGATCACATTTCACTATGGGATTTGGGCTGTGACAATATCTAAACTATACCATAAAGGTTTTGGCTCCGTGTTTTTTGTTTGTTTGTTTTAACCGGAAAGACAAGTGAAGGTTGTAACCAGTGTATTAGGGAACATTCCATAGTATAATCTTAAACAGGCAGTGAAGTATATTTAAGAGCTAGAAAATGACTCTCCAACATATTTCTAAATTACCATAAAGCAAAGTGAATCCTCTTTGGATACAAGCTCTCCCAGAGCAAGATAGAAATAATTAGGAAAATAATCAATTTTCAAGAAACATCTGCCATGAATAGGTTGTGTATTAGGGGTCTAGTATTTTATGTTTATTTCCTTTATTCCTAACAAAAACCCTTGGATGTAAGTGTTCATGATGTGTGCCATTTGATATAGCAGGAAATCGAGACTCTGAGAAGTGACATGAATTATGTGGGATCCCACTATGCTCTGTTAAGCTGGGATCAGTATTCAGGTTTCTCTGACTTCAAAGTCCAGTCTCCTTCTCAGGGTTAGGTCTCATTCTGGAATTAATTCAGCAGACTTAAGGTTTATTTTCAGCTAATGCACAGCCATTTTTAGAAAAAGGCTATTTGGTAGTTGCATTTATAATGTTAAATACATGATGCAGCTCTTCAACAAATGATATGTTTTAAACCTTATATTTTTTTTTATGCTTTATTGCTCACATCCGTTTAGTGATGTTAATTTCTTATTGTTAGAAGTAGTTCATGCGTAGACTTTCTTTTAAAATAAAAGGAGGTGAGATAACTCATAATTAACATAAGCTGACAAGTTAGGAACCCCAACTGTTTAATAGATAAGCTCTAAAAAAGTTTCAGCAAACTTTTGGAGGAGGGAAATTTTCAGTGTCATTTGTTTTCTCCTGTTCTTTGTGCACCTAAATAATATATTCAGGCCCTATTACCACCCTCTTTTTTAAATAGCAAGAACTCATCTTACCGTTTCACGCACAAAACTCTCTGAACAAAGGACCTTGTGTTATGAGTGTATCCCTTGTCTCTGACTTTCCAATAAAAAAGGGATCATTTTCAAAATTGCATACTTTTTCATGAGAAAGTAGAATAAATATATAAGTGGGGAATGATCTAGTACTTAGACATGCCAATTATAACTATATGTATTTAAAATGTGTGTGTGTGTGTGCATGTGTGTGATTAGCACATATTTGTAAGTGGGTCTCCCGTCCTTCTATCTTGGTGAGACTGTAGTTACTCTTTGAGCTTCCCAGCTATGTCACTTATCCCCGTGGTTGTAGTGTCCATCGTTATCCCACCACTTGTGCTGTCTTCTCAATTTTGTATTATTAGTTTCATCCATGCCTCTCTGGTTACAAGAAATAAACACTGACTTTGGCCAACTTGAAAACACCAGTAGTTTATTGACAGAACAACAGGAACTCACAATAGAAAAGAGACAATGAGAGGAAAAAAAGCCTGGCAATGGATTAGAAAAGGGCAAGCTCACAAGCTAGAAAGCATGCAGATAACACTAGTTTTGTAGCACCGAACCCAGTGTGAAATGAATCCAGATGTTTGTAGTCATTCTATACTTAAAGATTAAAATTCCAGGGAAGGAGACTCCAGTTGACATAGCTTGGGTCACCTGTCTATAATTTGGGCAGGGCATGGGATGATTTAACTTTACATGGTGTATAGAAATCCTCAGGTGGACAAAACTAATAGGATATACACACACACACACACACACACACACACACATATACACACACACACATACACACAGACACATAAATTTATAAATATATATATATAGTGAGACTTCACCTTGTGATCTTGTGAGTCAATTCTCCTTAATAAACCCTTTTCAGATATATATGAAAGGCCTTTCATATATATATGATAGGCCATCTGCAAGCTGAGGAGGTAGGAAGCCAGTAAGGGCTCAGTCTGAATCCAAAAGCCTCAAAAGTAGGGAAGACAACAGTGCATCCTTAAGTCTGTGGCCAAAGGCCTGAGAATCCCTGGCATACCACTGGTATGAGTCCAAAGGCCAAAGACCGTGGAGTCTGATGTTCAAGGGCAGGAAACATCCAGTACAGGAGAAAGATGAAGGCTGGAAGACTCAGCAAGCCAGCTCAACCCACCTTCTTCCATCTGCTTTGTTTCAGTTGTACTGGCAGTTGACTGGATGGTGTCCACCCACATGGTTAGTCTTCCTCTCCCAGTCCACTGACTCAAATGTTAATCTCTTCTGGCAACACCTTCACAGAAACACCCAGGAACAATACTTTATCAGCTATCTAGGCATTCTTCAATTCAATCAAGTTGACACCTACTATTAACCGTCACACATGGGATGCTTTATTCTGTATCCCCCGGGGAGGAGGCTACCCTCTAGAAGGAAATCAATTACTGTAAGAAGGGAGAAGGAATGGTGACAAGGAATATCCATTAACTGCGTGAGCTTCTTAAGCTCAACCATCGTATTTGTCTGTTTGTTGGTTTTTGTCTTTGATCCCAGGTTCCTAGCATAATGCTGTCACAGAGTGGAGTCTTAATAAATGTTTGTTGGCCGGGCTCATGCCTGTCATCCCAGCACTTTGGGAGGTCAAGGTGGGCAGATCACGAGGTCAGGAGATCAAGACCATCCTGTCTAACGCGGTGAAACCCCGTCTCTACTAAAAATACACACACATACTAAAAATTAGCCAGGTGTGGTGGCGGGTGCCTATAGTCCCAGCTACTCGGGAGGCTGAGGCAGGAGAATGGCGAGAACCCAGGAGACGGAGCTTGCAGTGAGCCGAGATTGCACCACTGCACTCCAGCCTAGGGGACAGAGTGAGACTCCATCTCAAAACAAACAAATAAATAAATAAAAATAGTAAAAAATAAAAATAAACGTTTGTTGACTCTTAGTGCTGGAATAAATAATAATAACACATTTTGACAGCATAATTATAAACATAAATGCATCAATTTCTTTAGTAATGACTTTTCATTCTCCTCTTTGTTATACGAAGTGTATCCTAAAAAATGACCAAAAGAAAATAAAAGCAATTCATTAAATGATTATTGGGCTCAAAATATGCACTTTGTTCAGCAGGTACGATAATGAAAAAGGCAAAATGTCTTCCCTGTAGAAGCTTCCAGTGTACCAGGGTCATGTGTCTAGGTCAATGATTACAGTGATCCAAGTTATCTAGAGAGGCTGGTAACTAGATTGATCATCATTACAACATTAAGTAAAATAAGCACAATTAAAATAGCCTAAACCTTCCATCACCATTGAATGAAGTATATAAATGTTTTCAAGTGCACTCAAGAGATTGCTATTCAGACACTAAAAACAAGTGAATGAGAAGTCTATGTGACAACCTGAAATACATTTAAAAACAAAATATACAATGGCATGACTCTGATTAACTATGAAAATATGAATTTACATGAATGTGGAAAAAAGGATGAAAAATATTGTCAGAAAAATAGATGAGTTTTATTTTTCAATTTTCTTTAATGCTGTTATAGTATGTTTATATAATAAATATAGTTTATAGAGATAAGTTGGGATTATTTATTCAGTTTTCTCATTATTCAACAACAACCAAATACTCTAAAATTGCTCCCTTACCTGTTAATGGGATGTAATTCCATTCTTTAACTTACAGCTAGGGCTTCTGTTCTGAATGCCTGGGGAGACTGTCATTTTATGTTAGTTTTTATTTATTCCTCATGAATTCTTGTTGGTTTTGCTCTCTGGGAGCACCTGTACTTTAGAGGCTATGAGAAAAAAAATGTGTAGGTGTTCAATAGAGTTAGAATAAATGATTGTTTATGATTCTTGCTAATGTATTTTTTTTTTTATTGCTCTACATTGGTACATCTCTGTAGAAGTTCCAAGAACTTTAAATCCTCTTTATCTAAATTGAAAACATCATCTTGATTCAGTGTCTTCTCTTTCTCCTGGATACTGTGTTTCTGTGGAATTCTCCAAAGTGTGCAGGTTCTGACATTTTCTCCAAATGTAAGATTAGTAACCAATTTCTGTAGATTTTAATATTACCATAGTAGACAAATTGGTCTAGCCCTTGATTATCACATACCTGATCATTTTAGTAGTGCCTTACCGCTTTTCTCAATCTCACACCCCTGCTACATCATGCTGACAGAGGCCAAATAGCAGCACACATCTGCTTTAAAACTTCTCAAAGACTCTCATGCATTAGTCAGCTAAAGTACAAATGCTGTAACTCAAACACTTACCTACTTTTGTAGCATTATCATCCATGATTAGCTTGCTCCTGCCCTGTAAATTAACTAAACTGGCTGACTTCCTGTTCCTGCATTGCATCAATGACTCCCACTTCCCTGCCATTGTTCATGTAATCTTTTCTCGAAATGTCTTTCCTCATCTTTGCTGTAATCATTCAGCTTTCTATCCTATCCTTAAAGAAATATTCAAACAATTACACATTCTATATTTTGGTTTATTTTTCCAAATAGATATGATTTCCTTCCCTTCAGTCTTAATACACTCCCTTTTACAATATTTAATCTGTGTTATTCTAATGTAAATAGGGATTAGACTACATAGTCTGAGCACAAGTGCCTCTGAACACACGTATAATAACTTTGTCACCCTGGCATCTATTTGCTGTACCTAACGCAGAGGTTAGCTTGTTCTTCTGTTTTGATTAAAGAATGACTCCAAAATTGTTGAAGATAATTTCTAAGATTATTGAGTATACATTTCACCTCCAGTTCAATTGTTTTTCTGATTCAGAGGAAAGATACAAAGAGGGAATACAAAAGCAGGAGTCTTACAAAAAGATTGAAAGGAGAGAAAGATGAATGAGAGACGAGAAAATAATAAGCGCTTTGTAGGACTTGAAGAATAAGTTTAACTTGAATGAGTTTAGAGAAAGAGTAATGCATTTTATTGTGTGTGTGGTGGATGTGGTGTTGATAGGTGTACTCCACACAAAGCAGTTTGGGTGTGTTACTCTAGGAAACATATTAATGAGAGGTAGTGCTTTATTGTATCTTCTGTCTCTGTACATCTTGTTTAATGATTTACTCATTGCAAGTGAGTTTTATGGTTAATTTTTGTGTCAACTTGACTAGGTTAAAGGATAGCCAGAGACCTGGTAAAACATTATTTCTGAATGTATCTGTAAAAGTGTTTCTGAAAGGAGTTAGCCTTTGAACCTGTACACTGGGAAAGAAAATTCCTGCTGCCATCCTTCTTTATATGTTTTACTCTGCAGATGAGTGAGTGAACTGATCCCACAGACAAAAGTCAAATCAATACATTATGCAGCCATAGACTAACAGATCAGGAGGAAACCTGAGGGAGGCCTGTTTAACCTCTGAAATGCTTAAAAATACCTAGAATTATCTATAAATGAAGATCCGGAGAATTGGCACGGTTAGTGGATTGACTGAGTACATACAGTGGATTGTTTGTTGGCAGTGCCGGTTTTGTTGTTTTGTTTTGTTTTAATTTTTTGAGATGAAGTTTTACTCTTGTTGCCTAGGCTGGACTGCAGTGGCGCAGTCTCGGCTCACTGCAACCTCTGCCTCCCGGGTTCAAGCGATTCTCCTGCCCTAGCCTCCTGACTAGCTGGGAATACAGGCATGTGCCACCACACCTGGCTAATTTTGTATTTTTTAAATAGAGACGGGGTTTCTCCACGTTGGTCAGGCTGGTCTGGAACTCCCGATTTCAGGTGATCTGCCTACCTCAGCCTCCCAAAGTGCTGGGATTACAGGCCTGAGCCACTGTGCGCAGAAGGCAGTGCCAATTTTAAAATCCAGCAGCTCTGAGCCTCAAACCAGTGCCTCCTGCATTCAGTGCCCTGAGCTGCTCCCAAGTAAATCTCCAGCAAAGGGCAAGCTAAAAGACAGCTTAGAAGCAGCTAATTGAACAGAGTCCCCAGAAAAAAAGTCTATACAGGCTCAATATTTGAGACTTGAGATTTCTTTTGGCTCTGGCCCATATGCCATGTTGTACAGATTTTTCCAAGCATTAGTCTTTGAGAGCAGTAAGAAAGGGTAGTGCAGGGTAAACAATTTTACAGACTATATCAATGACATGGCTGGTCTTTCAGATTGGTCACTCTTGAGCTACAGCTTAAGCAGAAAACAAACCTTAGTATTTAAAAAAATAAAAAGTTTCTTTTCTCTCTTTAGAGAGAAGGTAAACCTCTAGAACCAGAAATATCTAAACTTGCATCTTTTTTGTCTCCCCCATTTCACTCTTTTACTTCTTAAAGTCTTGAATTTTGAGATTAGTTATGACTAAAAGAATGTTAGGAATTTTGCAATGTTCCACTAAAATAAATAAAATTTACTGGAGAGACACAATTATGGAATTTTCTTTGGGAGTCTATAACTTTTTGGCAGTTATTGTAAATTAGTATCTTTGTACACATTTCTGAGGGATCTTGAAGTTCTGCCCAATTATTTATGCATTTTCTTGTATGTGCATTTGCTGGTCATCTAATACATTGTTTTGTGTATAAAATAGGTTGTCCATGATTTACCAAAGTAAAAAAGAAAAAAATGTGAAAACACGAATTGAAGGAGAACATCATGTTAGTAATCTAAACGTGAAAATACAACTGTATATGCACCAGAATATTCAATGAGACTAACACATTTGTTTGTTGAAGGAAATCCTGTATGCAGCGATTCTCAACCTTTTTAGCACCAGGGACCGGTTTCCTGGAAGGTTTTTTTTTTTCCACAGGCAAAGCGGGAGAAGAGATGGTTTCGGGATGAAACTGCTCTACCTCAAATCATCAGGCATTGGATTCTCATAAGGAGTGTGCAACCTAGGTTCTGCACATGTGTAGTTCACCATAGAGTTTGCACTCCTGTGAGAATCTAATGCCGTGGCTGACCTGACAGGAGGCAAAGCTCAGGCAATAATGCTCTCTCACAGCTCACCTCGTGCTGGGAGGCCAGGTTCCTAACAGGCCATGGACGGGTACCATTTCCATGGCCTGGGGATTGGGGGTCCCTGCTGCATTGGATACTCAGTTATGTTTAAATGTTTGGCTTCATGAGCACGGAAGTAGAGCAAACAAGGTTGAGTAATCACAATGGCTTGTTTCAAGCTGCAATCGCTTGAAATGTAGTATGTTTATAATAAGACATGGTATGTTTATAATAAGACCAAGAGACTGGAGATATTATCTGTTAATCATGATGTAGTCTTACCTAGGCAAAGCTGGGGAATTATTTCTTTGACAATGATGATGATGATGATTATTTTATAATTAGGATTCTTAAAAGATGCATTTTTAGTAACATTTTGTGTTCTCTGGAGATCCTTGTAAGTGGTGCAAGTCTCAGGATGTAATGTACACTTACAAAAGATTTCATGGCATAATGTTCAATGTCTCTGATCTACATAACATTTTACTTTCTTTATTGTTTGCAATGTTACAATTGTATTATGTTTTATATTAACCACAGAATCTATTTGTTGTGTCTGTTTGTATTATTTTCATTAAAATAATTTTTTTTAACTTTTATTTTAGATGCACGGTGTACATATGCAGGTTTGTTACACAGGTATATTACTCTCAGGTAGTGAGCAATGTACCCAGTAGGTAGTTTTTTAACCCATTCCCCCTCAACCTGTAACAATTTTCAGTATCTATTGTTCCCATGTTCATGCCTGTGGGTGCTCAATATTTAGTTCTACTCATAAGCAGAAACACATGGTGTTAGGTTTTCGGTTCCTGTGTTAATTTGCTTAGGATTTCGGTCTCCAGTTTCACTCATATTGCTGCAAAAGACATGATTTCATTGTATGGCTGTATAGTATTCCATGGTGTATATATAGCAAGTTTTATTAAGCCAGTTCACCATTGATGGGCCCCTGAGTTAATTCCATGTCTTTGCTATCATGAATAGTGCAAAGATAAACGTATGAGTCTGTGTCTTTTTAGTATAATGATCTATTTTCCTTTGGGTATATACCCAGTAATGAGATTGCTGGGTCAAATGTTATATCTACTTTTACTTCTTGGAGTAATTTGCAAACTGCATTCCACGGTGGCTGAACGAATTTACATTCCCACCAACAATGTGTAAGTGGTCCCCTTTCTCTGAAGACTCACCAGCATCTGTTGTTTTTTGACCTTTTGTTAGCCATTCTGACTGGTGTGAGATTATAACTCATTGTGGTTTGCATCTGCATTTCTCTGATGATTGGTGATAAGCATTTATTCATGTTTGTTGGCCATTTCTACGTCTTCTGAGAAGAGTCTGTTTCTGTCCTTTGCCCATTTTTAAGGGTATTGTTTGTTTCTTGCCTGTTGATTTGCTTAATTCCTTATACATTCTGGATATTAGACCTTTTTTGGATTCATAGCAAATATATTCTTCTGTAAGTTGTCTGTTCACTCTGTTGACAGTTTTTTTTTTTTTTTCTATGCAGAAGCTCTTTAGTTCAATTAGCTTCCACTTGTCAATTTTTGTTTTTGTTGAAATTACCTTTGGGGATTTCACCATCAATTCTTTCCCAAGGCCGATGTAAAGAATGGTGTTTCCTAGGTCTCTTCTGGGATTTTTTTATAGTTTGAGATCTTACATTTAAATATTGAATCTATCTTAAGTTAATTTTTGTATACGGTGAAAGGTAGAAGTCCAGTTTCATACTTTTGCATATAGCTAGGCAGTTACCATAGGACCATTTATTAAATAGGGAATCCTTTCTCCATTGCCTATCTTTGTTGGCCTTGTTGAAGATCAGATGGTTATAAGTGTAAGGGTTTATTGCTGTGTTTTATATTCTGTTCCATTGGTCTATGTATGTGTTTTTGTATCACTACCATGCTGTTTTGGTTACTATAACCTTTTAGTTTAGTCGGAATTTGGGTAGTGTGATGTCTCTGACTTTGTTCTTTTTGCTTAGAATTGCTTTGGCTCTTCAAGACCTTTTTTGTTTCTACATGAATTTCAGAATAGTTTTTTCTAGTTCTGTGAAGAATGGCATTGGTGATTTGATAGGAAGAGCATTGAATCTGTAGATTGTTTTGGGCAATATGATCATTTTAATGATATTGATTCTTCCAATCCATAAGGAAAAGATGTTTTTTCATTTGTTTGTGTCATCTCTGATTACTCTTAGCAGTGTTTTGTAGTTCTCCTCGTAGAGATCTTTCACCTCCTTGGTTACCTCTATTCCCAGATATTTTCTTTCCTTTGTGGCTATTGTAAATAGGATTGTGATCTTGATTTGACTCTCAGCCTCACTGTTATTGATGTATAGAAATGCTGTTTATTTCTGTACATTGATTTTGTATCTTGAAAATTTACTACAAATGTTAATCAGTTCTAGTAGCCCTTTGGAGGAGTCTTTAGACTGTCTAGGTATAGAATCATATTGCCAGTAAAGAGAAAGAGGTTGACTTCTTTTTTCCATTTGGATACCTTTCATTTCTTTCTCTTGCCTGATTGCTCTGGCTAGGACTTCCAGTAATATGCTGATCAGGAATGGTGACAGCAGAAATCATTGTCTTGTTCCAGTTCTCAACAGGAATAATTCCAGCTTTTTCTCATTCAGTATGAAGTTGGCTGTGAGTTTGTCATAGATCGCTCTTTCTCCTTTGAGGTATAGTCCTTCCATGCCCAGTTTTTTGAGGGTTTTTGTAATTATGGCTGCTGGATTTTATTAAAAGCTTTTTCTATATTGAGTGAGATAATTATAAGTTTTTATATTTAATTGTTCACGTGCTCAAGGACATTTATTAATTTGCATATATTAAACCAGTTTTGCAGCCAATGAATAAAGCCTACTGGATCATGGTGTACTAACTTTTGCATGTGCTGCTGGATTCAGTTAGCTACTATTTTGTTGAAGATTTTTGTGTCTGTCTTCATCAAAGGCATTGGCCTGGAGTGTGTGTTTTGTGTTTGTCAGATTTTGGTATCAGCATGATGCTGGCTTCCAAAAATGAGTTAGGGGGGTGCCCCTCCACCTGCATTTTTGGAATAGCTTTGGTAGGATTGGTACCAGTTCTTCTTTCTATGCCTGGTAGAAGTGAGCTGTGAATGCCCCTGGTCCAGGGCTTCCTTTTGGTTAGCAGGTTTTTATGTGTGTGTCTGTTTTGTTTTTGTGTTTATTACTGATTATTGGTCTATCCAGGGTTTCAATCTCCTCCTGATTCAATCTTGGGAGACTGTGTTTTTTCAAGAATTTATCAGTATCAGTTTTCTCTAGATTTTCCAATTTGTGTGCATTGGGTTGTTTATAGTATTCTCTGAGGATCTTTTGTATTTCCGTAGGATCGACTGTAATGTTATCTTTAACATTTCTGTTTGTACTTATTTGGATCTTCACTTTGTTCTTCTTGTTAATCTAGCTAGTGATCTGTCAATCTTGTTTATTTGTTCAAAGAACCAACTCTTGGTTTCATTGATATTTTGTATGGGTTGCTACATCTCAATTTTCTTAGGTGGTCTAATTTTAGTTATTTCCTTTCTTCCAGTGGCTTGAGAAATGGTTTGTTATTGATTTTTCTAGTTCTTTTAGGTGTAATTTTAGATGGTTAATTTGTAATTTTTCTAATTTCTTGAGGAAGGCATTTAGCACTATAACCTTTCCTTATAACATTGCTTTGAGATTTTGGTGGGTTCTCTATTTTCATTAATTTCAAATATTTTTTTTTTTATTTTTGTCTTAATTTCAATTATCATTCATGAGTTGCTCAGAAGCAAGTTGTTTAATTTTCATGAATTTGTGTAGTTTTGAGAGATCTTCTTCATATTGATTTTTATTTTTATTTTACTGTGATATAAGTGTTTGTGGTATGATTTTATTTTTCTAATTTATTAAGATTTGCATTATGACCAAGCATGTGCTTGATCTTACAATATGTTCCATGTGTAGATGAGAAGAATGTTTATCCTGTGGTTACTCAGTGGACTGTTCTGTAGATGTCTATTTGGTTCAATTAGTCAAGTCTTGAGTTTATGTTCAGAATTTTTTTTGTTAGTTTTATGCCTTGATAATCTGTATAACAATGTCAGTGTGGTGTTGAAGTCTCTCACTATTATTGTGTGGTTCTCTAAGTTTTTTCATAGACCAATAACTTATTTTGTGAATCTAGATACTCAAATGTTGGGCGTATATATATTTGGGATTCTTAAGTTCTCTTGCTGGATTGAACCCTTTGTCATTATGTAATGTCTTTCTTTGTCCTTCTTAATTTTTATTGGTTTAAAATCTGTTTTATCGATGTAAGAATGGCAACTCCTGCTCTTGTATGTTTTCCATTTGCATGGTAGCTCTTACTCCATCCCTTTACTTTGAGTCTCTTTGTTTTGTTACATGTGAAAAGGCTCTCTTAAAGACAGCACATGGTTAGGTTTTGTCAGCTTGCCACTTTGTCTCTTTTAAGTGGGATGTTTAGCTCATTTGCATTCTGAATTAGTAGTGATACATAAGATTTTGATCCTATTATCAAGTTACTAGGTGGTTCTTCTATAAACTTCATTTTGTGACTTCTTTATAGTGACTGTGAGCTATGGGCTTAAGTATATTTTCGGTAGGAAATATCATTCTTTTGGTTACATGTTTAGCACTCCCTTAAGGACCTCTTGTAAGGTAGTCTACTTAACATGCATTCCCTTAGTGTTTGCTTGTCTGAGATGCATTTTACTTCTGCTTCACTTATGAAACTTAGTTTGTCAGAATATGAAATTCTTACCTGGAATGTCTTTTATTTGATGATGCTGAAAATATGCCCTCAATCTTTTCTGATTTGTAAGATTTCTGCTGCGAGGTCTCCTGCTAGCCTGATGAAATTCCCTCTGCATGAGACTTGACCCTTCTCTCTAGATGCCTTTAAGTTGTGTGTGTGCGCGTGTGTGTAGTGTGTGTGTGTGTACCTTGGGGATGCTTGTCTTGTACAGTATTTCACTGGGGTTTTCTGTATTTTTTTGATTTGTATCTCAAGCTTTCTGGCAAGATTTGAGAAATTTTCATGAGCTATATTCTCAAATATATTGCAACCTGTTTATTTTCTCTTCTTCTCTCTCAGGTAACACTACTGAGGCATAGATTTGTTCTCTTTATATAATCCTATATCTCTTGGAAATTTTGTTCATTCTTTAAAACTCTCTTTTATTTTTGTTTGACTGAGTTCATTTGAAGAACCGGCATTCAAGCTCAGAGATTCTTCCCTCAGCTTGGTCTATTCTGCTGTTAATACTTCTGATTTCATTAGGAAATTCCTGTAGTAAATTTTTAGCTCTAGAAGATCAGTTTGGTTATTTCTTAAAATGGCTATCTTGTGGGCAGAAATGACAGGTACTGCTGCAGTGACAGTGGCAGAGGGGCCCCCAGTTGCCTCGGAGAGCTCCACCCCAGAGAAACACCGAGCTGCTGCAATCAGGATGATCAGCTGTGGGTGGTGGCAGTTGTACTGGTGAAGCCCAAGCCAGGGGGCCCTGCCTGGTGAAAAGCAGAGGAGATTCCGGGAGGGAGAAGGGACGGCACATTGAAGACAGTCTGGTCTCCTTTCCATAGGAAGGTGTGGTGGTGTGCAAGAGGTGCAAGAAAAGCAGTCAAAGTCTTTGTTCCTTCCCTAGCCTGCGGAGGGCAGGGGTAGGTACTGCTGAGGTAGCAATGACAGAGGACCTATTGATTATCTCTGGGAGCTCCACCCCAGATAAATGCAAAGCGGCTGTCAACTGAAGTGATCAGGCAGGGGTAGGGCAGCTGTGCTCGAGGTCCAGGCTGGGAGGTCCTGCCCAGTGAGAAGTAGTAGGTCCAAGAACCCATGTGGAAAACAGTCTGGTTGCTTTTCCATGCAGCACCTGTGATGTGCTGGAGGACTGCAGCAGTTCTTGGGTACTTGGCTCCCTTCCTTGCCTCAGGGCAGCAGGGGCAAGGGCCACAGCAGTCGGAAATGCTGCAAGCCTGTGTGTTGCTTCTGGGAGCTCTGCCTCAGAAATGCAGAGTTATGACCAGCTGGAGTGCTCAGACTGAGGATGAGTGGCTGCTCTGGAGTCCTAAACCTGTTGACTTTGTCTGGCCTGGTGCAGCCAACGTGAGTCCTGAGTCCTGCAGTCCATCCACTCCTTAGCACTGTGGATGCTGTCTCTATCCTGGGGGCGTGTGAGAAAGCGTGGCCTCACACACACCCAGGATAGGATGGGGCTACAGCAGCTGGTGCCAGGGTGCTCAGGGATCCAAGCCCATAAGGCTCCACATAGGCCTGAGTGGGTGCACTCTGAACAGAATCCATGCCACTGTATGGGTCAGTCTGGAAGCTCTGGGGCATGGAGGGGGAGTGGTAGGGAAAATCTCCTGTGCCCAGAATTGCAAAGGTCCATGACAGTGATGGCAGTGGCTGCTGCTATCATTCTGGCTGCAGCAGGGAAGCGTGGCTGGGACTGCACACTCCATGGAGCCAGTGGGAGCCCTGCTCCTTCTGAGTTGGATAAGGAGCTCTCCCTGCTGCAGCAGCCCTGCCCAAACCACAGCTGCTGACACAGGCCTGCTCTGAGAAGCAGGCAGGACCTCTGCCCTCCTGGGCTGGGCTACAGCTGCCCAAACTGCAGCGGTGGATCCGAACCTCCTGAAAGGAGCCAGGAACAGGCAGGATCTGCCCTCCTGGAGCAGCTGCAGCCGGAGGGTGGGGTCCTGCCTGCTCTGGACAGCAGGTCTGTGTCTGCAGCTGTGGCAGTGTCTGCAGACCTGAGCTTCCTGCTTCAGGAAGCAGGCAGGAGTAGTGACAAACAGGAGCCCTGCTTCTTCTGAGTTGGCAAGGCTGGAGCTCTGAGGTGCAACTGCCGCTCCCCTCCCAGGCGCAGGATTGGGTCGTCTCTGCAGCCTGCACCCTCCATTTCCCCAGAAAGTACCCTGGTCCCTGCAGGCTCAAGTGTGTCTGCTCCCACTGCCTGGCCTTTCTCTACTCCCAGTGCCCACTGTGGTGTCTGAGCGTGGTTGGGGGCAAACCCCGGAGCTATGAATGGCAGCGGAAGGCAGACACAGTCCTGGGTGGAAGGGGGTGGGCCCCACCCTCAGGCCATTAAGGCCCCACCCTCAGGCCAGGGAGGGCCTGAAGGCTGGCAGTGGGCTTGTCAGTCCTGCAGACTGGAGTGGGGACTCTTGGTGCCTCTTCCAGCCCGCCCATGGCTGCCCATGGACCAGTGGGCATGAACTTCCTCCTCTCTGAGGTCCATAAAAGCCCTGGGCTCAGCTAGAGCAGGGCAGAGGACAGTCAGAAGAGGAAGATGGCAGAGAGACACTGGGATTGGAAGACCACCTGCAGAGACCTAACCCTCTCCGCTTAGAGCTACAGAGACGACCAGTGAGCAGAAAGGAGCTACCCTCTCTACTGAGAACTTCAGAGACCTGCAGAACTGTCCCCACACCCTCCCTGCAGAGAGGAACTCTCCTCTCCAGGGTCTCCTCTCTGCAGAGAGCTGAACACTCAACAGAACGACCTGCCTACAGAGGGGAACTACCCACTCCTCTGAGCTGTTCTAACACTAAAGAAAACTATTTTGTATCCAAGTGCCAGTAAGTATCTCTCAAGAGGGAAGGCACATTTATAAAGGACTGAATAACACAACGTAAAAACAGACATAAGCATTTTAAAAATGTTAATGCCACTATGAGACTTACTATTTGTACGTAATAGCCATTATCTGAACATTCCACCTTCAAGTGTGTGAAAGCAAATATTCTTTGATTATGACTAAGGAGGTTCCACTGAAAAGCCCTAACCAGTTTTTCAGAGCTTTGTGAAGGTGAGCTCTTACAGAGATGAGTCGGTGACCAGCAGGCTCAGCAACCTGCCCATTATCACAGCTATGTCATAGAAAGCTGTTAAAACGTGAAAAGAGTGTGGGTGGGATTCCATATTATTCTTTCTAGTAATAAAACCAGCAATATGGAGATGTAATACTAAAGAAAGAGAAAGTTATGCTTTGAAATGAAAAAAGGATTTTTTATAATTTGAAACTTTGCTCTGTGTTTTTGAACAATATTTCTTTTTCTTTTGTTGAGAAGTCTCACTCTGTTGCCCAGGTTGGAGTGCAGTGGTGCGATCTTGGCTCACTGCAACCTCCGCCTCCTGGGTTAAAGCCATTCTCCTGCCTCAGCCTCTGGAGTAACTGGGATTACAGTGCCTGCCACCACGCCTGGCTAATTTTTGTATTTTTAGTAGAGACGACTTTTTGCCATGTTGGCCAGGCTGGTTTCAAACTTCTGACCTCAGGTGATCTGTCCTCGTCGGCCTCACAAAGTGCTGGGATAACAGGCATAAGCCACTGTGCTGAGCCAGTGTTTTTGAAGAATTGAAGACATGAATTTTAAATTCAAGGACTTTGTCAGAATATTTTGGATCTTTCCTGCCTAGCTATGAGAAAGAACATTGGATAAATTCAAAACCAGGTCTTTAATGCAAGTGACAAATTTGGAAGAGTACTTAAAAAGTTGCTATTTGAAAAGAAATCAGACTGCAGCTAAAAGATATATGGCAGGATATAAAAACAATTTCATTATTTCAGACTGTTCCTTGTTCTGGTTGCCAAAGGGGATTGGGGGAAAATAGAATTAGCTGGAAATACTGCCTTAAGTTTATTAGATATTTAAGCATGTGCACAGATAATGCAAGGTAGAACATAATACAGTTAAAAAGAAATCTAAATAAGTGCTCCACAGTTTCAGAGGTTGGTAGATTTCTTTCTAAGAGGAGAGACATACAAAGTCATTGAGTTACCACGTAGGATTTCACATTTGATCTGTACTTTGAAAAATAATCACGTCACTGTCAGTGTGAGCAAATGTGCAGAGCCAGGAAATTTAAGATGTAGAAAGAATGAACTCAGTATACCTTAGAATACTGGATACATTAGGGAGCATCATGGGGTGGGATTCTGGGAAAAGAGATTGACGCTATGTTGTGGAGGCATTGGATGACAAGCTATAAGGAGTCTATACTTAGGATGACAATGTGATGTTGTTAATGTTTGACTTTAGGGAGAATGTGTTGGCTTTAAGGCCTGACTTCCTGGAATTTTTAGAAAGAAATACTACCAACCATGTTTCATATCAGGAAATACTTGGAAAGTTTTGTTTTCTGCCATTGATTTAAGTGACTTAAAGTGTTTGCTTTTCTTGTAGAAAGTAAGACTCACTATAAATCATGAAGTTGTTTGTTTATTTATTATTTATTTTTATAGTTTCAAGTCATTCAGTTTTATCTTTTGTCTGGTGTCCTTTCCCCTCTCTGGTATTTTACTCATCAATAATTTCCACAAAACCAGTCTAGATCATTTTAGTAACCTTCACTAATTGGAAGCTTTGTCTCAGACTACTCCCTTCTGATAAAAGCTTATAGTGTCTGTGTCTCTACTTTCAACATGCTGTACTTTTCAGCACAGGTCGTGTTCTAAGTTGAGAGGATACAATGTGAAATACATTCCCGGACCAAGTGTGTAATGCAAATGAGCAAAATGCGTCAGGTTGCAAGGTCTACATTAGTAGTTTTTATTTGCGGCTGAAGAGTTATGTTGCCTGAGGAGCTTTTAAAGTCATTGAGATGTTCATATGCAGATAAGATTAATGTAAATCAATGTTCTCAAATGTATGTAGGCAGAAAGATGTTTTTTTTCCCCACTAATGAATTTTCTCAATAATTGACAGAATTATAAATGAATATGAAATTATGTGGATCCCAGGAATTTTTATTTTGTATTTTTGTATTTTTGTATTTTTTTTTGAGACGGAGTCTCACTCTGTCACCCAGGCTGGAGTACAGTGGCATGCTCTCAGCTCAGTGTAAGCTCCACCTCCCAGGTTCACGCAATTCTCCTGCCTCAACCTCCTAAGTAGCTGGGACTACAGGTACCCACCGCCACACCGGGCTAATTGTTTTGTATTTTTAGTAGATGGGGGGTTTCACCATGTTAGCAAGGATGGTCTCGATCTCCTGACCTCGTGATCTGCCCACCTCGGCCTCCCAAAGTGCTGGGATTACAGGCATGAGCCACCAGGCCCGGTCCTGGGAATTTTTATTTTTAACAAAGAATATCCCCTACAAACATACACATGATCACTAAGAGGCAGGGTGTTTGTGGACCATAATTTGAGACCTATAAAGGAGGAAATGTATTTTAGTATAATAATCATTAGGAAGGGCTTTCTTTTTTCCAAGATATTTTGCATTTTAAAGGGGAAAAAGCCTGAATTACACTCCTTAACTGTGGGTTTTCTGGTGAAGATTATGGACTTTGTTAAACATTTTGATTATGGGTGGGTGGGAGTCACCCCAATCCCTTGTCTAGTATGTTACTACCACATACATGGCCATTTATGTAATAAGGTTGTAAATTTTTTCACAATATATGTATGTGAAGGCTGGGTGTGGTGGCTCATGCCTGTAGCCCAGCACTTTGGGAGGCCGAGGTAGGCGGATCATTTGAGGTCAGAAGTTCAAAACCAGCCTGGACAACATGGTGAAACCCCATCTCTACTGAAAATACAAATACCCAGGAATGGTGGCAGGTGCCTGTAATCCCAGCTACTCAGAAGGCTGAGGCAGGAGAATTGCTTGAGTCTGGGAGGCGGAG